>NC_133617.1:631881325-632181325 GCF_048593235.1 Sminthopsis crassicaudata
TTTGATATAAAGGGGGATGTGAGTGAGGAGTCTTGGATGACCTCTAGATTGTAAGCCTGAGTGACTAGGAGACTGGTGGTCCCTTCTGCAGTGATACAGGAAGATCGGAGGTTTGGGGGAAATTATAACTGATTTGGATCTATTAAGATGTTTGCTAGATAGCTGGCATGAGAAATCCAATATGCAGTTGGAGATACTAGACTGGAGGTCAGGAGAGAGGGTGGGGATGGACAAGTTGATCTGCATGAAGATGATAGTTGAAACCATGGGAGCTGATGAACTCATCAAATGAATAGAAAAAATGGCCCAGGAGAGAGCCAGCAAAGGCATCAAAGGTATGGTCAGAGCAGTAGAACCAGAAGTAGTATCATAAAACTAGAGTATCAAGGAGTGGAGGGTAATTGATAGTGTCAGAGGCTGCCAAAAGGTCAATAGGGGTGAGGATTGAGAAGAGGCCATGAGATCTGTTAAGTGATCATTGATAACTTTGGAGGGAGGAATTTCAACTGATTGAGATTAGACTCCAAAAATCCAGATTGCCAAGAGTTGAAAGAGAAAAGGAAATGGAGTTTGAGTAAAGAAACTTTTTAAGGAATGTAACCCAGAAAGGGAGAGGAGATAAATGGTGACCAATAGGGATGGATAAATCAAGTGAGGATTTCCTGAGGATGGGGAGACATAGGTCTGCATATTGGGAGTAGAGAAGCAGTCAAGTGGGCTGGAAGAGATTGAACATAAGTGAGAAAATAGAGATGTTAGAGATGGTAATCCACTGGAGGAGGATGGAATGGGATCACTTGTATATATGGAAGGGTTTGCTTGGAGAAGGGTCAATTCTTCATTGAAATGGGTGACAGAGATGGTTGCAGAAGGCATCAGTGTAATTTAAGATGAGGAAGAATTTCTTGATTTTTTTCACATGACCTCAGATGAGAGGTTAGGAGGAAATTGGATGAAAAAATTTGGAAAAGTTGCTAGGGTGAGTGGGATAGTTAGGAAGGTATAAAAGGACTTGGCCTTGCTTTAGTGAAGGGTCCAATTGAGAGGATACTTTTTTGTATAGGACCTAATTGGGGATGGAGTTCAGTTTTATTTTCTCCAGCTTCATTTGGTACTATTAGAGTATGCAGGCAGATGCTGGGAATAATTCAAGGGTGAGATTTACCAGAGGCAAAATATTTGATTCAATAAAAATCCAAGGAACTTGAAAGTATAGAGTTGGGTTCACCAAGAGGTCAAGACGAGAAAGGGAAGAAAATGTAGCCTATACAAAAGTAGTATGGTAAGACTGGAGATCATGGGGAAAGAGGAACAAGTTTTGGAGTTGTAAGGTAAAGGAAAAATAGAATTATTACAGATGATAGGGAACTTCAGAATTCATTAAGCATGAGAAGCAAAGATTAAAGGTGGACCCATCTCTGTATTTATCCCCAGCAGAATGGGGGTCTGTTCCAGTGAGTCAGACTGCAGTGGGCAGCTGGAAAAGTCTGTTCATGCTCTACTCCTTATTCAATCAATCTAGTCTCTCCCTGTTACAAGCTGGATCAAATATAAAGTTCTCTGTTAGTCATTAAAAGTCCTTTACAACCCAGCCCCTTTCTACCTTACCAGTCTTCTTACACTTCACAATCCAATTACACTGGTCTTGTGGTTTCTTGTACTTCATCTTCTGACTCAGCTTTGGGCTCTCTAGTCCAAGTTTTTTTTTTCTGCTTCTTTAGCTTTTTTAAAATCCCAATTCTGTAGGAGATCTGCCCTAGTTTCCTTCACCCCTAATTTCTTCTGACATTACCTCCCATATATTCAGTCCCTGACTGACCGACCCACAATAAATCCCAGGCCAAACCCCACTTAGTGGTGTTTGGGCCCAGACTGGCTCCGAGTGAATGTGAATAGCAATTGTTTCTGTTTGGATCAGAAACTCTGAAGGTCTTTCCCTCCCAGCTTGAATTTTTGGGGGGAACTAGGTAAAAGAGGCTAATCTCTGCCTTATTTTATACCTTAACTGCCAAACGGGCATTGCTTCAATCAAACTGAGAAAGATCTTAGGTTAAAAAAGGCTAAGGCCTCCCCTACATACAGGGCCGCCTCCACTCCTCCCGATCTACAGCTGGCTCCAGAGGGGAAAGTGAGGCAGGTGACCTGGCCCACTTCTACCCAATTCACTTACGTGTCATGGCATCGCTCCCTGATGTCACGGTCCTCTTTGAGAACGAAAGGACAAACAACAATTGATTTTGTACTTTACATAGTTACATGTGGTCTCTCTCTTAGAGTGTGAGCTCCTTGAAGGCAATGTTGACTTTCTTTATATGCCCAGTTCTGAGCATAGTGCCCTGGCACAGAATAAGCACCTTAATAAATGCTTGTTGATTATATATTATTGCACGCTATAAGATCAGAAACTGTTTAATTTTTATTCTTAGTGCCTACAACAATCCTTTGCAGCTTAATAAATGTTGAATTGAAATGAAATGCTCAACTCCCAACTACTCTCTGGAAAGGGCACTCATAACTAACTTTAATTGGATTCAGCTTTTGAATCTGATCTCAATTTCATTGAGGGCCCCAAATGAAGACAGTAAAGATTCCTTTCATTCTACAAATCTTCCTGGAAAACAACTGTTACTAGAGGCTTCAAGGTTTAAAAAAAAAATCAGACACAGAGTTCTCTGGGGAAAGAAAAAAACCAAAACAAAAACAACAACAATCCTGCATATTATAACTTAGTTATAAAGTGTTGGCAAATAAAGGGTTAAAATATCAGTATTTCAGAGTTGTAGTTGGTGGCCAGCCCTAAGAGATTAGGCAAGCAAAAGAACCCCTCAGATATGCCGTTTCTAAGGGCATCCCTACAGCTCATACTGCCCTGGTATCCTCTGCTACTTGCTAAGGTTCCATAAGTAACTGATTCTGATCAAGATTTTAATGTATGACTGAGTAAGACTATGAGCCATAGTGCCTCGCCCCTTCCTAAAGAAGAGCCAGAGGAGGAGGAGATGGGAAGACAGAGGGAAGAATCATCTAGGGTTCTTGATGGAGACGTCCAGAGGGAAGTCGGCACAAGCTCTGCCCATATGCTGGCTTGAAATTGTTACCTGAAGTTGGATTCCTGCAACATCGTCCTTTTCCATAGCATTGTTCTGCTGGCTTTGGGGAATCCCAAACACGAGACAGCTTGGACAAGGCTAACCAAAGGAGGCCAGACCTTCTTTTACATAACCATGGATAAATATCAGTCACCAGAGGTCACCTTTTTTCTCTATTATTACAGCAAAAAAGCGAAATCACCACATGGGGGCACCAGAGTTCAAGGAGTGGCAGGGAAACGGTGCATGAGCCCTGGTGAGGCAAAGAATTCCTGCTCTTCAGGTTCTGGGTCCTGAGGTTTGTAGCCTCAAAAACACCCATTCCTCATCCAGTCTTCCCTGAGGAAGAAGTCAGAGCCCCAAAGAAAAAGGACAGGAAAACACCAGGCACAGAAACCAGATTCAGTGTTAAAGGAAAAGACATATACACACATATTGAGATTTTTTTTGCAGGGTACAGAGGGACTGAGATAAGTAGGCAAAGGAGGAAGGTGAAGGGGGGCTCGAGAGCTCTGAGGACATGAGGGGTTTGTGTAGACAGTGCTAATTCCACATCCAGGGTTAATTCCGTTCCACTGAGGACCAATGTCTCTTGGATCAGCCTTCTCCCGAAACCAGAGACATCAGATGCCTGTTGGGGAGAACTGCTGATCCATATTCGAGCCTACGATTTAAGAGAGGAAAAGTGTAGCCCCAGAGGCTACATCTAAGCAACTGCGGAGGAATTCATGCAAGGGTCTCTGTTCATTTGCACCTTAGATTACCCTTAGAACAAAGGTTCTGTCCCCCATTCCAGTAGTGCATCCTTCAGGAACAGACGGAAGACTTGAGCATGGCCTTGGGGTTGATTCACATAGCATCCTCTTTGCCCTTTGTCTGTCCCCCAACACTATCCATGAGCTCTGACCCAAGAGGACACAGGACTCTGGGATTTACCAAAGTCGCTCAGCAGATGGGGGCTTGAGTGTCTCCACAAATGACCTGAGCCCCATAACAGGCCCCTAGCTCAAACTAACCCATTCCCGGGGGATGTCAGGATCTCTTGATTGTAGAGGGGTCAGTAGTCATCATAGAAAGCTGGGATGGAAAGAGATCCCTACAGGATCCTCCAGCCCTGTGCTTCTATAGGAGCTCAGGACCTGAAAATAGGGGAGTCAGTCCTGGAGCAGCTTTCCTCCTGTGCTGGAGCCCCTGAATGTCCTTGTTTTTCTTGTAGGGACCAGTGAATATGGCTGCCTCTACTCTTGTACGCCAGCATTCCAGAAGCCCCACACCTCTAAGGAAGAGATGAGGAAGTTTTCAGAGCACAGAGGCTCATTGTTAAAGGTTTCACAGTGTCCTGTATGGCCTCGGTTAAGGTCTGCATCGATGTATAAAGCCTGTCCACCTCCACCACCTGTGAAGATAAAAAGGTCAGCAATTATAGCTAGATAATACCTGCTGGCTATTATATTTACTTGGCAAATCTATCCATATGGCTTCAAACTGTCACCATCACTTTGGGGCTGATGTGCATAAAGACCAACCTAAACCTTAGCACATTTCCAACTGCCAATAAGTCTTCACTTGAATGTTTTATTGGCACCTGAAAAATCAGCATGTCTTTCACAGCAAATCTGATTTTCCTAGCTTCCTCTGAACTTCTAGCACTTCTGGACTATGGCACAATCGATTATATTATGTCTTGTTGCCATATAAAAGTATTGTTTCTACCATTATCAACAGCCCCAGACCCAGGCAAGATTTCTGTCTCCTCATTCTTCCTACCCTACAGTAGAGCTGAGCTCAAGGCTGGGACTAGACAGCTGACACTGCCTACGAAGCCCCAAAGCATTACAATCTTAAACTTGAGCTCTTCCTTGAGGCCCAGGTGCTTTGGGGATACCCACAAAAGGAAACAGTATCAGCCTCTGGAATGGTGAGAATCTAGAAGGAAATCCAGGCTGAGAAACCTGTTGGGGGTGGGAGTAGGAAAGTATAGGGACAGATAGAAGGGAACCTGCTTTGCCATTTATTAACCTGAGTAGACCTTGGGTGACCCTGAGCAAATCATTTAATCTGTTTCCTTTATGGTAAATTGACGGGTTTGGGTTAGATGAGCTGAGGCTCACAACTACTGGAGGACAACTACTGGAAGATCTAAAAATCTCTGTATTCTATATCCCAGCCTAAGACGCCTTGTATGGCTAGGGGGAGGGGAGGAAAGAACGGCAGGGAAAAGGTCAAAGTTAGGAAAAGGTAGAAGGGAGGGGAAAACATGAGGTGCAATAAGAGGTAGAAATGTCGGGGAAACGTGGTAGGGCAGCACATCACCTATGATGATACACTCGTTGGATCCAGCCATAAACATGGATTCAGCTTTTGAAGGAAGATTGAAGTGCCGAGCAGCCAAGAAAGGGGAGAGTCGTTTTGAGGGGTCTGTGGATTCTGTATCTTTAAACTGCAGACTTGAAGATGTGGGTTCTGAGGATGAATTCTTGGCCAGCTCTGGGTGTTTGATCACTACCCACACATATCGCTGCACTTTTGGCTTCAGCTGTGGAGATGAGGGAACAGAAGTATCAGAATAAAGATCTGAGGCCTCAATGGGGGGCCAAGGACTGGGTAAGGAAAGCCAAAAAAGGACTAAAATACTCCCTCCCTCCAAGTCATGATCATTATCAGTTGCCTATCCACTCTCCACCTGTCTGGTAAGAGAACTCTATGACTGACATGTTGCCCAAGAGAATGAACAACCCCCAAAGGTTTCATACTTTTTGCCCTCAGTGTCCTGCCCCTTCATACTCTGACTCACTCACCCTAAACACAAAGCACTCCCCGGTCCCAAAGAAGCTCAGCTTGCCTCCAAACTTATTTCGATCCCTCCAATCTGTCGACAGATAAGCACCACAAACCTTAAAAAAAAAAAAAAAAAAAGAGAGAGAGAGAGAGAGAGAGAGAGAGAGAGAGAGAGAGAGAATGTGAAACTCTAATTCTCTCATCAGTCCCAGCAATTAAAGCCCAATGATTCCCATACTAGTTATTCCTCAGGTAAAAGGATAGAGGCTCATAAATACCAGGAGGCCTAAAGAATCTGTTTCTACACTGCCCAAAGTGTCTGAGCTCCCATTTCCCTCAAGGTATAAATGCCTAGATTCTCTTCCCAGTCCCTAAAAATGGCTATTTCTTGGAGATCTCTAAAATGGAAGGGGGGTAGAGACAGAAGCTTCAGGTACCTGCTTCCCAACTTATATTATATTACATTATTTTTTCCTCCCCCTGAGGCTGCCCAGGGTCACACAGCTAGGAAGTGTTAAGTGTCTGAGACCAGATTTGAACTCCAGTCCTCTTGAATTCAGGGCTGGTGCTCTATCCACTGCGCCACCTAGCTGCCCCAATATAAAAGATATTACTGACAGAGGCTCAATATTCATCAGATCCCAATGGTCAAGGTCCCACAATGACAAGGATAGAATACTTTCTCCCTGTCCCAGAACCCCTTTAGTCTAATATCTGCCAAGCCAAAGAGAATCCCTAATCAAAATACGTTGTTAGAATGTGATTTGTAGGTAAAAAAGCCTCCCTGCCAAAGAACATCTTCCACCTCCCACCTTACATCCAAGTCCACCCGTCAAAGCATTTGAAATACTAACATTAAAATTTGTCTCTTTGGTTAAATTCCACAAATTTGGGATTTGGAAAAGATATTCCACAAATTTTTTTTTCCCCCCTAAATTCAGGCTCCTACTCTGAAACATCCCTCTACATGTGTACTCCCTTTCACCCAGGCACTCCATCCTTAGCTCAGCACTCTCTACTTCTCCCAATCCCCTCTTATCATTCAAAGCCATAATAAGATCATAAGTAGGTAAGTTTAGAAATGTCAATAGTAATGTATCCAAAGGCTTGGGTCTCTAGCCTTACCTCTTTTGTTTTTGTCTTAAGGAGAAGGAGAGTTGGTTCATGTCCATCACAGTGGTAATAAAGCCTGCAGGCAGAAATGACACATTAGTAGGAGTTAAGTGTGGTGCCGCCCATGATGAACTGAAGGAGATAAAGAAGGCAGGCTATCTCTAGTGGTTGGGGGAAGAAGGGGATCACAGCAGTTAAGAAAACAAGTAAGCAGGTTTTCTCTCCCACTTCAGGGCAAAGTGGCTGAGACATACCACATGGCAGATCAAAGCTCTGCAAAAGCACACACAGCTCAGGTCAAGTTCTACTGTAGACAGAACTAAGTAGGTGTCATAGGGGACACAAGAGAAACAGGACACTTGGTCTTTGCCTAAGGAAAATGGCCACTTTGCTTGAGGAACCAGCATGTATGTGGGGGAAAACATTACACTGCAGGGAAGAAAGAAAACAGGTGTGGACTGAACAGGTGCCAACTCTTTCTCCTCTCCACCCTTCTTGGAGGCCTGGCCAGGCCCAGGCTCTTCTGCAGTGGTTGGAAAGGACTAAGCAATGTGGTTCAGGTTGCTTAGGGTCTGAGCTGGGGCTGGCAGGTGCTGCCGGGATGTTATCGAGGCAGAATGTTGGTATCTCCTTCCCAAGAGCATTTACGACTCCCATTGAGGTGTCTCTGCTTTGGGAAGGCCAAACAGTGGCGCTGACCCTACAGTTGGACCAGGCAGCAAGGAAACGAGTTCCACCCCTTTCATAGCCCAATTATCACTTAGTTTGACTAGGGAAGTATAGAGGGGTCAAGGCCAGGGCCCCACTTTGCTCTCCATTATTTCCCTTTCCATGCTTAAGCTGAATGAGAGAGGAGTTATTCAGATCCTTATCCCAGGGATCCTGCCCAGGCAGGGTGAAGCTGGTTAGGGTTACCTCGTCAAGCTGTATCCATGCTGCATAGTGGAGAAAATCAACAGAGGCTGGCAGAGAGCAAACCGTTCAGGGAGCCACGACCAGATGTCTCGCATCTCCTTCACTGTAACAATGTCTGACTGGAAATTCTCAGCATTTACAGCCAAGTGCACGAACTGCCTGGGGGAGGTGGGAGATACGTTTAGAATACCAAAATGGCCACACAGCAGGAAGCTGCAGGGGCAGCCAAACTAGGGAAGAGGAATGGCATTTTGGAAACAGGCTTGGATGGGACTCCCAGAATAGGAGTTCCCAGTTTGGATGTGAAGAAAGAGGTGGGAGAAAAGTGGGGGGACAGTGTTGTAGCTAGTACGGGCAGCATCAATTCCAACTTGTGAAAGATTTCAGCCTATATACAAGACAGAGTCCCTCTTTCCTTTAAGGTTTTAAGGTAAGAAGGAGTTCTGTCAAGTCACATATTTGTTATAGAGGCCAGTTCCTCAGTTTCTCTGATTTCAAGAACTGAACCTATTCTTCCTGTTCATATAGTAGCTGTATAGGAATACAGGAGAGTCTAAACTATTAGTAGAATTAAATTCCTTGAAAGCAGGGATTATTTAGGTGGTTTTTTTTTTTTTTTTTTTTTAGTTTGTTTTGTTTTTAAATTTCAAGCACTCTGCATAGTATCTGTTAAGACCTTCAAACTTAAGTCAACTCTCCCCCCCCCCTCCAACTCCATGCCTTTGTGTTCAGGGACAAAGCAGGACTTCCCCCGCACATACGTCTCAGATTTCTTTTAAAATGAACTGTTCCTTCAAGACTACAGCTGTAGTTGCCACTTGGAAACCAATCTGAAGAACTTTCCACATGCCTGAATTCCCAGACTTGAAATTCTTCCCCTCTAGACCCTCTTCAAGGTGGCCCCTGATGCACTGACAGTTTTAAAGTGAAAAATGAAGAGATAAATCTTACTTTTCTATTCATTCAAGAATCAACAAAACTCTAGTAAGCATTGACTGATCAGACATATGACCCCAACAACTCTGTCAGTTCAGGGAAGGCCAAGTCATCTCCATGAATACTCAATTCTATGGCTTAGAAAGTGAATCCCCTAAAAAGAATAGGCTCAGTAGTAGGATAAGTAAAGAACTTCAGGCTAGGATATGCAAACCATAAGGGGAAAAGAGGGCCAAGAGAATAAAGGTGAGGGAAAGAGGACTGAGAGGTCCCTAATTAGGTAATAGGGAAGATTCTCAAGTCTCTTAATTCTAGCAAAAAGTCTTACATCTCTTTGCCTCCATTCCTGTTCCTAGACCCAATGCAATCCCAATGGAAAAACAATCAGAACCTGGACTTTCTCCTCATTCTGTTGTGTCTTTCACCTGAGACCTCTGGGACTGTACCCTCTTTTATTTTCCTTCACAACCCAGAATGCTGAATTTGCCTCACAGAGAAAGGGAACACTGAAAGTCAAAGATGTTAAAAAAAAAAAAAAAAAAAAGGCATGTAGAGCCCAGCTCCAACCGCTCCATCTTTGTTTTGGAGAGTGTTGTCAGCCCAGCTGGGTCTGGGACTCACCCTCACTCACCTACACTGGTCACAATCTGCTTTTGGCCTGATATATTTAACAGTCTACAAAATCACTTAATCCTCTGCACCATTGGCACTGCAGGCTACATCAAGAACTTGCTAATCCAAAAAGGAAAATAAATAGTGCTTTTTTTCTAACTCCCATATCAATTCACATTCTTTGCTCCACAAAACTTTCCCTAACATTCTACTCCAAGACAGAGAACTGTGGCAATGATATCTGTCACTCACAGTGTATGACCATGCTGTTGACAGCCTAGGCTTACTTATGGAACTCATTAGAGGCTCCCTTCTTTCCTTCCCCATTAATAAGGATCAACTTTTCAAAAAAAGGTTCTCATTTGGATTTATGCTTTTGGCATCAAAGTTTGTATTGTTTTCACAGTCAGTACATTTTTTGGTGCTTTGGAGACAGGAATTTGAGGTCACATGTAACCTCAGAGGAGGGGAAACAGTGCTCTGATATTTCCAAAGATCCTGAAGAAAAGCCACATTTCCCTGGAATGGCTCATTCTTTCCCAGAGATCTGCCCATTTTGTCTCTGTTGCTTCACATGCCTTCACCCACAGGCCTGGAATGTTTTCATTTTATACAAAGCAGAAGTAGGGGCATAAAGGTGACCCTCACTTGTTGAAGTTTTCACCCTTTGGACCATATTTACTGGTTCCTGGGCTGCTCTCCCCAACTCCCATGAACACCAGCAAGGCAAGGCCAAGAGCCAGGCAAGCACACATCAGACAGACAGGCAGACACATCAATAAGGTAAGGTCCTAGAGGCAGCCAAGCCCAGACAGGCAAATAGCACAGTGAAGCAGGGTATGGAGAGTCAGCCAAACATGGGATAGACATACCCACAGACACACACAGACAGCAGACGGATAGCATGAGAGAGGCAGAGACCAAGAACAGACAGACGAGAGAAGCAGGAAGATTCCATTTCAAACCTACCTTTGAGAAGATGAAACACTAAAAAACAGGAAGAGGCAGTGGACATGGAATTAAAGAAAAAATGAGACAGATAGGAAAAGATTAACAATAAGTTCCTAAATCACAGTAAGCTCTTGTATAGGCCTAAAGAAAAAGCTGTAAACATATTACTTTTTGAACATAGATATTTTCATAGTCATAGACAAGGATGGCCCCCCACAGTGTTTAATCCGAGGATATCTACAAGCACAGCAGCAATACTGACTTTCCATCCAGTATTTTTCTGGGACTATTCTCCAGGGAGGAGCATGGTTTGGTTAAGAAACAACATGGAATATAGTAATAGGACTCAAGAGTGTTTGAAGGCCATTCATTAATGCACTCTAACCATTACAGTAGTTTCTAAAACTGTCTGAAAGGCAGTTCACAGTCTGTGAGGAATGATTGAAGGTACTTTGGACTTTCCCCCAGAAACTTGTCCCAACTCTCCAGCCAGATTAACTTCAAGTTCCCAGACAGATGGTATAGGCCAAAGGTTGTCCACAGCCGCCTTTCTACCCCACCCCCACCTTCCTCTCACAGACAAGATATACAACCTTTGGTTTATCACCTTTGTAAAAATTATAAACTCTAGTGGTTTTTATTTAGAAGAGCCTTGGAATCAAATAGGAAAATACCCAATAGTCTTCAGGCTTTTTTTAAAAAGAGGACACCGACTCCTAGCCCAGATGCACACATAAAATCATTTTGTGTATGCCTATCCCTCTTACAAGCTCAAGCTTCCTGTGTTCAGTACACAAACACGGGGTCACACTCCCCAAAATATCAACCTACCCTTATCTGAGAGGAAAAGAGAGAGGATGAGAAAGGCTTCCCTAAGCATTGAGAGTGGCCTGAGAGCCAAATCAACTACCTCACCTCTTATTCTTGACAGTGATTCCTTTCTGCTTCAGAGCTGTCTCATTGGCCATATGCAAGAGCTGAATCTCCTTCCTGGAGAAGAGACGGATGGCAAAGGATTTGTCCAACAGCTTCTCAGGGGATATTGTCTTATCAATATTTCTGACAAACATGCGGATATCCTCCTTCACATTTTCTGATCCCAGGGGTTGTACGGCTTTCACCTTGCAATAGAACTTAAGAATTGCCAA
Organism: Sminthopsis crassicaudata; assembly: GCF_048593235.1. Taxonomy (NCBI): domain Eukaryota; kingdom Metazoa; phylum Chordata; class Mammalia; order Dasyuromorphia; family Dasyuridae; genus Sminthopsis; species Sminthopsis crassicaudata. The sequence continues at coordinate 631,892,868 of NC_133617.1, forward strand.
AGCAACTCTGTAGAGAACCTTGTAACCTTCAACCAGGAATACATCAAAGACTCGAGCAAAGTAATTGAGTGGCAGATCCCCAAAGAGCCACTTATGCCAGTCACAGTAGACCTGTAATACATCCTCTGATGACTCTACCACCAGTCTGTGGGCTGTCTGGCAATATTTGTTAACAAGGTCCCCAAATGTCATACAAGAAGATTCAAAGGCAAGGAAGCTCTGGTCAATAAACCTCTTGTTGGGGTCATTGCAAGCCAAGATATGACAGGTTTTCTCAAAACACTCTGCTTCATCAATGCTATAGTGCAGGAGAAGGGCAACAATGGCCGGCAGTGTTGGACAAAAGGAAATGTCGGGGAACTGGTTAGCTATACACAGGAGGATTTTTCGAACAGCTTCTTCTCCTTGTGGATTTAGGCAGTAGCTTGGGACCAGACTATTGTCCACAAACTCAGGCAAAGGGAGGTTAGTATTGCTGCGTTTGCCCACAATCTTTCCTACAATGTCACTGTACACACTGGCATCTGGTGTGACTGTTCGACATGGAATGTCCTCGATCAGCTTTTGGTAAACCTTCCCCCTAAGAGCATAGTTTCGGGCCCAGTAGCCTTGGCGTGCCAACTGTTTTATCTCTTGGAAGTCTATGCTTATCATCTCTTTGGGTCCTTGGTCCGGGATCATAGCTTCCATCTTCTCTGTATCCACAAAGCGGTTGTACTCCGGGGCATCCATGATTCAGAACTAAGTTCCACAAAGGCAGTTTATAAAATAGGGGAAATGCACCTAGTCTTGCACCTAGAGAAGAGAAAACAATGGCACTGAAACTCCACCCATTTTAGAGATTTTCCTTCTATTTGCTCTACTGTAGAGCCCACATATTTGAAGGTCATTTTAAAAAAGTCTTGAAAATAAGGTTTATTTAAATAAATATATAAATTATTTAAATATTTAAAATGTTAAAAACATTCAAAAATTAAAGATGGCTTTAATTGAGATCTTAAACATCATCAATCTTAAAGAATAAAGATAACTATTAAGTCATATGATATTTAAGCCAGTATATTCATGAATAAAACAGGAATTAGAACTATGATTTCATTGGTGTAAAGAATTTTCAAATGAGGAAATTCCCTTTACTAATTCCAGTCAACTTCAGAGTTTTAGAGAGTTGCCTATAACACAGAAAGATTAAACAGCTTGATAAGGGTTATAAGTCAGTATTTCACAGAAGGAATTAAATCTTAGATCTTCCTGACTTCAAGTGCTAGGAATAACTTGCAACAAAAAGGGTACTATAGTCTCCTTTACAGGTAATTGAGGAAAACTAAAGAAAAAGCCTCTGCTTGATTTGGTAAGTCTGAAGAAGTAAATTATTTAGCTTCCAACCAGTTGAGTACTTAATATCTAGATGTGGAACATGAAAGTATATGGAACTTTGGAAGCGTATGGGTTGATTTCAACTTGGAATGATCAAATAATCATTGTTTTATCTTCTTACTTGGTGTGGATTTAGTTCCTTTTTCATTCCATTCATGAGCTCTACTTCTATGAATAATCAAGCAGTTAGATTTAGCTTGGGTATTAGAGTTGGAAGAGGCTATAGGAGTAAAATAAAACATGAAAATAAGGAGATTATTAGTATCAGTTCCCAAACTATGAATGTATACCGAATATAATGTGCTCAATTATAAAATGATGAGAAGACAGTTAAGCTTTGCTCTCTGCATAGAAAATAAAGCCTTTCTCTCCAAAAGGTTAGTTGCAAGGAGAGTCACACAACTATCACTACTCTTTCCTTAACCCCTAGTAATCTGGTTTCTGTTCCCACCACTCAGCTAAAGCTGTGATCTTCCAAGTCACCCGTAGCTTCTTTTAATTACCAAATCCCATAATCCCTTATCCATCCTCATACCCCTTAACCCTTCTGGAACATGAGACTAATGAGACTTTTACTTATTTATTTTTTGAGTCTTTCTTAATCTCTTCTTTGGAATTGTGACATTGTGCCTTTCTAGATCTCCTTTCCTTTGATTATTTCTTCTGTCACTGGCCCTTTCTTCTTGCCTAGTAAGTAAAGATATCACTCAAAACTCAGTCCTCAGGCATCTATTTGTATGGCTTAAATTTTGATCTTGAAGCCAATGACTCTCAAATATATATATTCAGACTGACCGCTACCCTCAATTTAGGTTCTCTATGTCTGAATGCTTTCTAGATATCTCCATCAATATCTGAAACTTAGCACTTCTAAAAATGAATTTCAAATCTATTTTTGCCACAGGTTAATATTTTCCAATTATTAGCAAAATTCTTAGTTCTCTATAAATGTCAGCTAAGTGTTTTATAGACTTCATCTCATTAGGACTTACAACAATCTTGAGTTATATATACCAGTATCATTCTCATTTTAGAGATAACAAAAACCAGGACGATTATTCAGCTAGTAAGTTTCAGAGACAGGATCTGAATTCAGCTGTTCCTGACAGCTTCCCTAAGCACTTGTTCCTTCCATTGTGTCGTGTTGCCTATCCTAACATGTTTATTTTAATGTCTCTAAGAGTTCATATGTGGATCTCAATAGACATGGATGGCAAGTCATCTGTGTCTTCCTACACTGTACAATTCTTTTCTGTGTTCTTTCATAAGTGCTTCATAAGAGATCTACCCAGTGCTAAATCTTTTAATATTTCAGACACCAATACAACATTTAGACTATTCATCTGATGCTCTCCATGCATAACAACTTGGTTACACATACTTTTTATTGTTTTTGACTCTACTTGGTTGTAAGTCACCACTGGTAAGGTGCCTCAAGATAGTAACACCAATTAAATGGCTTTATGTTGTCTTTTAGGTGAAATATAACTTTGATTATTGATATTGTGGTTTATTCCTTAAAGTATCACCACATATCATCACTGAGGCAATACTGTTTAAAATGTATTCTTTGGCATTAGGGAGCAGTCTATTCTGCAAATTGCATTGTGCAATTTCCCAAACAGATCTAGCACTTCCCCATTTATTCAACGTGAATTTAAGTGCTTACTACAATTAAGGTACAGTGCTGGTTAACAATGGGGATACACAGATAAAATGTAAAACACTTCCTGCCCTAGATAGGCTTAGATTTTACTTTCATTCTCCTATTCAATTATAGGCCCTGCTCACTGTCTCTATTTAATGCAAAGAATTGCTTGTCTAACATCACAAATCTAGGCAACATGTTTTTCCTGTGTGGAAAGAAAAAAATTTTAGGGTAATCCTGGATCCCATGGAGGCCCTATAGAATTTTAGGGTTCAGTGCAATCTGCACAATGTCATCTGCAAACAGAAACATAAGGACTACCTCACTATCTACAGGGATTTTCTCTCCCATTTGGGCTTTGAACACAACATCTTTCCTGGCACTGGTGAACACCTTTGTACAGAACAGATCTATTTTGATAATCACTTGATATCAACAGAGGACAATTGAATAAAAAATTTTTTTGTGATTATAGCTATCAAGGAATCTTGAATGATCTTTACTATTTTTTTCTTTTTTTTTGGTTGAGGCAATTAGGGTTAAATGACTTGCCCAAGATCACACAACTAGGAAGTGTTAAGTATTTGAAGTCAAATTTGAACTCAGGTCCTCCTGACTTCAGGGCTGGTGCTCTATTCACTGAGCCACCTAGGTGCCCCCTTGAATGATCTTAACATATGCACAGGATATCTTATGGGAGAGTCTTTAAGGGTACATTTTCCCCCTACTCAATCAAATGCTTTTTGCAAACAAAAAATATACAAAGTGGAGTTGTATATTCTTTATACTCAAATCATTTGTATGACTAATGATATAATCTACTAAGAATCATCTGCTGCTATTGCATGTCTATTCCCTCTTCATATTTTCCATTAAGGATAACCTTGATGCATATATGGACGATTTTTATATAGGTCTTAGAAATTAGAAAATAAGTATATGAGTTGGTAGTCAACAATGCCTTCTTCATCACTGTTTTGAAAAATTAAATTTCCATTCTTTCAGAATTTTCTCCTTTACCATCAAGAAAAAATCCCCAAGTTTCCTTTAAAACTATGTTGCTTCTAAAGTGGATTTATTATTGGATATGTTATTTAATCAGGTCTGTCCACAATTCCTGATTTAATTTTCTATGATGCCATTTCTAATTCCTTATTTTCTTAGTGATATTTTTATTACCTCTATCATCTCAGGACTTAAAGAGACACCAAGGTGGTTGCATCCAAATATTATGGTTGTGCTCTCCCAGATGAAGAGAACAAATTACTATTGTGCTCTCCCAGATGAAGAGAACAAATTACTATTGAATTTCTGGAAGATTGATTCCATCTCACATTTGTTTTCTTCCTTCTAACTTCATCTACAAAAGAATTTTTTAGTTTAATTGGGTCTCAAGCCAAGTTTTCTGAAGGCTTGTTATCCTCTTCATTTTTTATTCTGTTTCATAAAATGATTGTTCTCCTGTTTTTCTCTTTCTCCCAACCAAATATATTGGTTAAACTTCTAAGGGTCATAAGGAAAAACAGTGATTTTACTTTTATCCACTTCTTACTTTTTAGAGGCAACAGACTGCCAAAACAGGTTTGGGTTGTGTAGTCATAAATAATTTTTATCTTTCTCTTCTTTATTTTAATCATTGATCTGACTCCAGATTGTTTCTTAAATGGCCTTCATAAAAATAACTTGTCATTTCCTGTCTGGTAAGATGTCAATTTAGAATTTTGGCTGGTATGTGTGTATGCGTCTCTCTCTCTCTCTCTCTCTCTCTCTCTCTCTCTCTCTCTCTCTCTCTCTCTCTGTATACGCATTTTCAGGTTTATAATACCTTCCAACTTAAAAATATTAATTTAGTTTTATCATCAGTTATTTCTGGATATAATATGCAAGATGAGTTCTTTCAGGGAATGAACAAAACAAACCCAGTTAAGCAAAACCAGACATAAGAATTATGACTGCCAATGCATTACCAATGTATTAAACACTGCATCTGCAGTCCTCCACTTCTCTACTAAAAGGAAAAAGATACTTCGGTCATCTTTTTTCAGGAAACCAAGATTGGGTATAATAATTGCTCAGCATTTGACTTTGTTTTAGTGTCCTTTTCATTTTCATTACTGCAGTCATCATATGTTTTGTTCTTTTGATTCTGCTTACTTCATTTCTGTATCAGTTCATGTGAGTTCCATGTTATTCTGAATTCCTCAATTGAGTTTTACAGCAAAATAATATTTTGTTACATTTAAAATACTACAATTTGTTCAGCCCACTTTTTTTCCTACCACAGAAGTGCTATCCTGAATATTTTGGTGTGTGTGTGTGTGTGTGTGTATGTATGTGTGTGTATCTTTTCTGTTTTTTACTTCCTTGCAGGATATAGATGTAGTAGCAGGAGCTTTGGGGCAACGAGGGTGGATAGAGTGCTATACTTAAGAGTCAGGAAGATGTCAAATCCAACCTCAGACACTTAATGTTATGTGATCCTGGGCAAGTCACTTAATCCCATCTGCGTCTGTCTGTTTCCTCATTTGTAAAATAAACTGTAGAAGGAAGTGGCAAACCACTTCAGTTTCTTTGCCAAGAAAATCCCAAATGGGGTAAAGAAAAATTGGACACGATTAAAAATGACTGAACAACAAGAAGGAACTCTAGGATAAAAGATATGAATAATTTAGTGACTTTTTTCACATAAATTCAAACTACTTTCCAGAATGAATGAGCCCCCTTCACAGCTCTAAGAGTATAGCAGTATAAAATAACTAATTGTCTTTTGACATCATTACTAATTTGTTAGATTTAAGATGAAACCTCAGATCATTTTAGTTTGCATTGTTATTAGTGCTTGATTAGGAGTAACTTTCAACATGATTGTGGATGATTTGAAAATCTTTTGAAAACTATATCAAGTAGAAAATGGTTCTAATTCCCTCGTTAAAGAAAGCATCCAGTACATACAGACATATGTATTCATATCTACAGATGGAGATTTCTGAGTTATCAATAATTCTCTTTCATTTCTTAATTTAAAACCATATTTTCCAATATATTTTTTTTACATTTTCTACTTTTGTCCTTCACATTGATGTCACAAAATATTAATGCATACGTTGACTTGGTTTGGAGGTTCTCATCAGGTTCTTTGCTGAATTTATCATTAAATTTAATTTAATGCTTCATGAAGGTCATGAATTGGGTGCAAAATGAAACAAGTTTCATCAATTCTTATATTTATCTTGTGAGGAGAAAATAACTATGAGACATTCTTTCACTTTTACATAATGTATTTGAAATTTATAATGAGAATGTCAATGTGGATGTGGCTTAGTTCCTCCAATAATATAGCAACTCAACTGGTCATTGGATAAGAATTTTACATTACAAGTTGAATGAATACTTATGAATGATTAAAAACTGATTCTTAATATCTTGTGTTCCTTCTTTGCCACTTGTCACTGCAGGAAGTTAGAGGGAGCTTTAGAGACCCAGACACTAGTTTGTAGTTTTATCTGTTTCATATTTTGTCATGCCTACAAAAACTCTATTCTGCTATTCTGTCATAGCATGGAAATGATCTAAATTCTTTTTAAAAAATTGAATTGAATTGAATTTTCAGTCTGAATTCTCTCCCTTCCTCCTCTCCCACATCCATTGAGAAGGTAAGAAAAACAAAATCCATTACAAATATGGATAGTCTTGCAAAACAAATTCCTACATTAGTCATGAATGACCTGAATTCTGGAAGTCTGGTTATTTCAACAGAATGAAAGCTCCAGCTGGTCTACAAAACTAAAGTGGTTTGGTGTATCATCTCCATGTCAAACACTAACTGAACATCCATCCAGCTAAGTTTGGAGAGGTTTATTTAGAAGCTGGCCACCAGGTAATTAATTCTGGGATTCTCTGATTAGAGAATCCCTAAGGTCCCTTTCAACTCATACTTTACAAACCTATGAGACTGACCTTTTGAATTGGAGATTGTTAACTTAGTCCAATGGGATTATAAATAATGGTTTCAGTTAGCTTTGATAAAGAACTAGGTCATTTTTCAGATTTCTGATGTTATCTGGGAATTGCATCTGAAAAAATATTTTAAAAATCATTCATTGCTTTAAAATGTTTGCCTTCTAAAAATAGAGATAACATCTATTTTCTTCCCTTCCCTCTCACAGAATCTCCTAATCTCAGGCAATGATTAATATCAAATTCAAGAAAGTATTTTCCTATGAAAAATATTTGGTTAAAATTGAAGTGTACTGACTAATGATTGGCTAAGTTTGATTTTAAATTTACTTTAAAGACTTTCTGAAAGAACTCCAGCAATTTTTCCTAGGCTTGAGGCTAGGACAAGAATTATCTGGCTTTCTCTGGAAAGAGTCTTGAAAATATCACTTTCCTTTTTTTTTTTTTTTTTTTAATGTATCTGTATTTGGAGTAAAGTCAAGCTAAGATTTTCTTCCTCTTAGGTCTTTGTTAAATGTAAGGGGAACCTGGTTGCCAAGTCCAGCTACCCTCTAGGATGACAGCCAAGGCACTGCAGGTGAGGGAACTGTAACAACCAGGAGCCTTACCTTAAGACCTAAACTCTAGTATGGAGGTACTAATAGCTGTAATAGTGGTCTCCAAAGTGGGGACTAAGGCATGATCCCAGAAGCATGTAAGCAGTTATTGAAATAGTGTGAGTGTGAGAAAATAATCCCCTTGATAACCTAGAATGGGCTTGTGTCCAACATGAGAACCACTCTCTCCTCTATTATCATTCACAACTCCTCTACTTGATTCCACCTTGCACCTCAATACTTCTCACCTCTAGTTCCTTCTATTTCTGGATAAACTCATTTACATCAGCTCCTTTGTTGCAGGCAAACTATCTCATTCTGTTTCCAGTATATACTATATTCCTATATACTGGCCACTAGTTCATATCATGACTGCTTCAGGGACACCTCCATTGGCAGGCTCTGAGATTTAGAGTAGTGGTCAGGGAGTTAGAACCCCTTCTTCCCATCTCCCATCATACTCTCTCCACTCCTTTAACTTTTGATTTGGATGGAACCAAGTGAGTCACTCACTATTAACAGTCACAGATGGGCTATGATCATCATTTCAGATCTAATCTTGTGTGTTACCCTCCTCTCATCCAATCCACTTCCCTCTTTTACCGACATCATCTTTCTAGTTACTCAGGTTTCCCCACATATCAAATACGTTTATCAAAATGTGTCATTTCTAGCACCATCTTTCTTATAGCCATCCCCACTATACACAGTCACCACACCTTCATTTGGGCCCTTATAGTCTTTGCCAGGGATAATGACAATAGCTTTCTAGTTGGTTTCCTTGCTAAATTTTTTTTCCACTACAATCCATCCTCTACACCCTAGCTTTTTAAATTGTGGTTCACAACTCCATATGGAGTCTTGTACCTAAATGTAGGGGTCATGAAATTATGATTTATCATCAGTTGGAAGATGGCTAGACAAATTATGCTATATGAACAGTGTAGAATACTATTATGTAGCAAATGATGAATAAGACAGTTTCAGAACCAGCTGAGCAAACTTGTATAAATTAATATAGAATGAAATTGTTTAATTTGTATACTTCTATCTGCTTATATACCTAGGATCACATAAAAATTTCTCAAGCAAAAAGAGATAGTGAATAGAAAAAGTTTAATTAGTTCTGCTTTACACAGCTGCCAAATTGATATTTTTAAAGTATAAATCTGATCATGTCTTTCCAATGGCTCCCTATTTATTCCAGTATCAAAAATTATTTTGCTTTGCCTCATCCTTTTTAAATCTCTTTGTATGTTTAAGTTTTATAGGGATAGGGATTAAATTTATTTTATTGCTATATATAACTTTCTGGTAAACAGATAAGATTGGCATCTTCTCTGCATCTACCAGTATTAAGGAACTATGTAGTGAAGTTAAAGGTCACAAGTATGTACCTGCATGTAGTACAGGTATGAATCCAGGACTTCCTGGCTCTGAGGCTGGATTTGAATCCACTAGACCAGTGGTTCTACAATTTTTTGGACTCAAGATCTCTTTACACTCTTAAAAATCAAAAATACCTCAAAGAGCTTTTGTTTATGTAGGTTAGAATTATCAATACTTAACATATTAGAAATTAAAGTGTAAGTATTAAGAAAATTTTTAACTTCAAATACTTCCAGGGGTACCTGGACTAAATTTTGAGAATTGCTGCACTAGATCATATTGCTTCTTATAAGTTTTATACTGTGAATAATATAGAAGATACATGCTAAAATTTTTGTTAATAATAGTAAGCATGACTATTAAGCTATAGATTGGAAACACTCAGGATAGAATTGACCACTCTTTGTAAAAAGTCTGGACCTATCTTTTTTCTCTATTTGAAATTTTAGTTCAGCTTAACAGTTTTATTTTAATTTTATTGCTTCCATTTTCTTCCCACCCTCACCCCACCAATTACTCTTCATAATGGCAAACATATTTATAAACAAGACAGGCACTAGCCAGAGGAGTACTAACCTTCACCCAGCTCTCCCCAGATTCAGGTTGAATATTAAACTGGAAACTCCAAAGCCACTTCTCATCCCTTTTAGAAGTCTCCTTTAAAAGGACTGACTGGAAGAAGCAAAGCTGGAACTATGCTTGCCAAAGTATAAGCAGGTCAGGTAACCTGTTTGCAAGGTAAGGAAGGACTTGCAAAGGGCATAGAAGAATTATCCCTGTGGGCTTCTTGCTATCCTAAATTTTGCTCTGCTATCCAGTAGATTTTCTTTAGGTAAGCAAGAGCAAAATATTTTAGATGTGTTGTAGTTTTTATGAAGGGAAAAGAAAGTGGTGGGAAAGCTTGAGGTCACAGAGAAATGCTATTAGTGGACATGTCATCTAGAAGATGGAAATTATCCTAGCTCTTTTTTGTGATGGCTAAGAACCAGAAACCAAGGTTTTTCTCATCAGTTGGAGAATGGCTAGATAAATTATGGTATATGAATATGGTGGAATACTATTATGTAGCAAATGAGGAATGAGACAGTTTCAGAGCCACCTGAGCAAACTTGTATAAATTAATATAGAATGAAATTGGCAGAACCAAGAGAATAATTTGTACAAATAACAACACTGTAAAAACAAACAACTTTGAAAAACATAAAAATACTGATCCATGCAATGATTATCCAGATCCCAGAGGACTCTGGAATTTCATGATGTAAAATCCTACCCATCTCCTGATCAAGAGGTAATAGATTCAGGGTACAATATTTCTTGGACATAGTCGAGGCAGAAATTTGTTTTGCCTTACAATAAGGATTTGCCACAAAAATATCCACATCCACAAAAAGTGGTGCTTACAACTTAATATAATCATCTAGAGATGGCTGGAAAAAAATCCTGGCTCTTGTTTATTTTCTATATTCTTCTTACTTCAAAAGATAATATCAGTCTACAAATCTCAAACAAGCCTAATCCTACTTTCAACAGTCCTCCCAATTTTAAAGGAAGTAGAATTTCACTTACTATTTTAATATCAGCACACAAACTGGTTAAAGTGACTCAAACCTAGCACAAAGGACAAAGGAAGTGTGGAATGGAAAAAAGCATTAGGTTTAAAGTAAAAAGAATTGTGTCCCTGGAAAAATCATTTGACCTCCCTGGGCCTCGGTTTTCTCATCTGTAAAATGAACTAGGTGATCCAGTGGATAGAGTGCAGTCTGGAATCAGGAAAACTTATGTACCTGAGTTCAGACATTTACCAGCTGTGTGATGCTGGGCAAATCACTTAATCCTGTTTATCTCAATTTCCTCTTCTGAAAAATGAACTAGAGAAGGAAATGACAAAGTATTCCAGAGTCTTTGCCACGAAAACCCCATATGGGGTCACAAAAATTGGGCACAACTGAAACAACTGACCGACAAAATGAAATTGGCCTAGATTATCTGTGAAGTCCTTTTCAATCCTAAACCTTTGATCAGAAGCTCAAACTTGTTTCCTTTATAGAACCTTCAGTTGGCTCAAGCTATCCCCACCCTGACCTTCCTTAGCCATAACTAACCCCATTCTTGCCATAAACTAGGCATTACTTAAGACAAAAGGGGGGAAAGAAAAGCATATTATATCTACTGTTTTGCTAAATGAAGCAGCTTTTCTTTACTTCTTTCCCCAGAACACTTGTGTTCAAGTGCTGAAAAATCCCACAAGTTGGTTACTAATAGTACGGGACAACCAAGGAACCCCGGAGTATATTGGGCTATAGTCAGCCTCTAGATTTATCAGATTCATAGCTAAAGATTAAAAAATTTTAAGATTACTGAAAGGTATCTATCTAATAAGGATGAAAAGTACCTCTCTGATTAGGGTACAGTCATTAATGCTTAAATGTCTACAAGAACTTTTTTTATGAAGTTCTTCTTTATGGACAAGAATTTGGATCAGAGTTTAAGAACCTAGGAGTTTTTCTATGTGTCACCCCAATTAGAGCTCAAAATAATCTGCAACATGGAAAAGCCAGTTTAGTCCTTGGAGTCACAAGTTTCTAGAGGCCAAAGTTCAAATAGGTGTGATAACTCAGTAACATTCACTAGGGACAGGTACAGGGAACTTCTCCACATTTTTGTCTCTCAAACAGGGATCCAAGATAAGAATGAGTAGATTTTTCCTCAGATAATATGGGTGTTAAGGAAAAGTGTCTAATGAGTAAGTCTTTCCCAGGTTCCTCTATCATCCTTTCCTTTTACCCATGACTATTAGTATTTTTATAATCCCTCTCCAGCTGCAGAAACTGTCAACTTATATTCACACCCTATTTATGTATATATTCCTTTCAACTGCCCTAATAGTGACAGGGTTCTTAGGCATATCTTCCTTTGTTTTCTTTTACCTGTTTACCATTTTAATACTTCTCTTGAGTCTTGTATTTGAACATCATATTGTCTGTTCAGCTCTAGTTTTCCCATCAGAAATGCTTGGAAAGTTTTTTATTTCAATGAATATTAACTTTTCCCCCTGAAGTTTTGGTGAGTAGGTGATTCTTAGTTGTAATCCTAGCTCCCTTGCATTCCAGAATACCATTCTCCAACCCCTTCTATAATTTAATGGAGAGGCTGCTAAATCCTGTGTAATTTTGACTGTGGATTTGTTTCTTTTTGTTTGCTTGCATGAGAGTTTTGGAATTTGGTTATACTATTCCTGGGAGTTTTTACTGGGGATCTCTTTGAGGAGATGATTGGTAAAGTCTTTCAATTTCTAGTTTATCCTCTGGTTCTAGGTTTTTAGGGCAACTTTCCTTGATAATTTCTTCATTTTTTTTCCCCTGAGGCTGGGGTTAAGTGTCTTGCCCAGGGTCACACAGCTAGGAAGTGTTAAGTGTCTAATACAGATTTGAACTCGGGTCCTCCTGAATTCAAGGCTGGTGCTCTTATCCACTGCGCCACCTAGCTGCCACCTAGCTGCCCCCTCCTTGATAATTTCTTGAAATATGATGTCCAGGATTTTGCTGATCATGGCTTTCAGATTATCCCAAAATTCTTAAATCATCTCTTTTGGTTCAGTTGTTTCTCCTGGGTCAGTTGTTTTTTCAATGAGATAACTTATATTTTCCTCTATTTTTTTTCATTTTGTTTGATTAAATAGAGTCATTAGCTTCCATTTGCCTAATTTTGATTTTTAAGGAATTATTTGCTTCATTTAGCTTTTCTATCTGTACAATTCTACTTTTTAAATAATTATTTTCTTCAGTGAATTTCTATATGGCTTTTTCCATTTTTTTTGTGTTTCCACTACTAAGCTATTGACTTTTTTTCATAATCCTCTTGCATAACTCCCATTTCTTTTCTTATTTTTTTTCTATTTCTCATTGGATTTGTAAAATCATTTTGAGCTCTTTTAGGAGTTTTTTTTTTGTTGTTTTTTTTTTTTTTTTTGGTTTTTTTTTTGGCCTGGGACCAATTAAAAAAAAATTCTTTAAGGCTCTACACACAGATGGTTTGATATTGTTGTCCTCTTCTGAACAGTGTTTTGATCTTCCCTATCCCATAATAATTTTCTACAGTCAGGTTTTTGGGGTTTGGTGGGCCATTTTGTGACTTTTAAAGTTGAACTCTGCTCCTGAGCTACAGGCAGCACCATCCTAAGTTTATTGCACTGAAGGCCATATCACTGGCCTGCTGGCTTAGGGGCTGGATGCCTAACAGCTGGCTTCTGTGTCACTGATCTTATGCAGTGGGGCTGAAGGATCTTAGCTGCTGACCTGTGTTGGGGCTAGAGATTTGCTGCTGGCTTGCCTGAACACTCTCTGCACTGGGTTGCTTTCTCCTTTTAAAATGAAACAGCTTTCCTGCTACTATCTCACCTCACTTTTTTGTTGGGTTTACCATTCCAAAATTCATTTTGAGGCATTATCTTATAGTTACTTAGAGGTGAATCTGGGAGAGTTTAGGCACGTCCATGCCCCACCGTTACCCCCAGGTACAGAAACTGAAAACACAAAAAGGCTCTACAAGTTGGGGCAGCCAGGTTCCACTTTACTCAAAACTTCATCATAGTAACTAGAAAGAAAACTCCTAAGAACCTGATAGCTCTACTCTAAGGACGACCCAAGAGACTCATTGTGCTACCAGTATGCCTGCTCTAGATTCTGCTCTTTCCCCGCTTAGCACCAAGGTTTGCAGTAGCCCCATAGAGCCCTCAGAAACCTGATTTTCATTCCAGATTTCCAGCAGAGACCTGTCATATAACATCATCCTGTTTTTAATGGCTGTTTCCCATAACTAAAATGTTCTTCCTCATCTCTACCTGGCTTCCTTCAAGTCTCAGCTAAAGTCCTACTTTCTTCAAGTAGCCCTTCCTAGTCTTCAGTAATTAGTCTTCAGTAATTTTAGTGCTTTACCTCTGAGATTACCTTCAATTTATCCTGTGTAAACTCTTGTGTATAGTTGTTTGCATGTTGTCTTCCAACTTCCCTAAGAGCAGGGACTGTTTTTTCCCTTTCTTTGTATTTATAATGCTTAGCACAATGCTTTGCTAGCTAACTGAATTGTAAATTGCCCTACCTTGGAATTCTTCAAACAAAATCTGGGCAACTGCTTGTCAAGATAAGTAATAACAGAGATTAATTTTGCTTATGAATTGTACTATTTCTTTCTAACCCTCAAAATATGAGATTATCCTTTCTGGATTCTCTTCACATTATAAATATCCTCCTATGGCAGAAATTAGATGTGGACCCATACTTAACACCATATACCAAGATAAGATCAAAATGGGTCCATGATTTAGGCATAAAGAATGAGATCATAAATAGATTAGAGGAACAGAGGATAGTCTACCTCTCAGACCTGTGGAAGAGGAAGGAATTTATGACCAAAGGAGAACTAGAGATCATTATTGATCACAAAATAGAAGATTTTGATTACATCAAATTAAAAAGTTTCTGTACAAACAAAACTAATGCAAACAAGATTAGAAGGGAAGTAACAAATTGGGAAAATATTTTTACAGTTAAAGGTTCTGATAAAGGCCTCATTTCCAAAATATATAGAGAACTGACCCTAATTTATAAGAAATCAAACCATTCTCTAATTGATAAATGGTCAAAGGATATGAACAGACAATTTTCAGATGATGAAATTGAAACTATATCTACTCATATGAAAGAGTGTTCTAAATCTCTACTGATCAGAGAAATGCAAATTAAGACAACTCTGAGATACCACTACACACACCTGTCAGATTGGCTAAGATGACAGGAACAAATAATGATGAATGTTGGAGGGGATGTGGGAAAAATGGGACACTGATACATTGTTGGTGGAGTTGTAAAAGAATCCAGCCATTCTGGAGAGCAATTTGGAACTATACACAAAAAGTTATCAAACTGTGCATATCCTTTGATCCAACAGTGCTACTACTGGGCTTATATCCCAAAGAAATACTAAAGAGCGGAAAGGGACCTGTATGTGCCAAAATGTTTGTGGCAGCTCTTTTTGTAGTGGCTAGAAACTGGAAAATGAATGAATGTCCATCAATTGGAGAATGGTTGGAAAAATTATGGTATATGAATGTTATGGAATATTATTGCTCTGTAAGAAATGACCAGTAGGATGAATACAGAAAGGTTTGGAGAGACTTACATGAACTGATGCTGAGTGAAATGAGCAGAACCAGAAGATCATTGTACACTTCAATGCTGTATGAAGATGTATTCTGATGGAAGTGACTATCTTCAATATAAAGAAGATCCAACTCACTTCCAGCTGATCAATGATGGACAGAAACAACTACATCCAGAGAAGGAACACTGGGAATTGAATGTAAACTGTTAGCACTACTGTCTTTCTACCCAGGTTATTTATATCTTCGGAATCCAATTCTTAATGTGCAACAAGAAAATTGGATTTACACACATGTATTGTATCTAGGTTATACTGTAACACATTTAATATGTATAGGATTGCCTGTCATCTAGGGGAGGGAGTAGAGGGAAGGAGGGGAAAATTTGGAAAAATGAATATAAGAGATAATGTTATAAAAAAATTACTCCTGCATATGTAGTCAAAAATTTTTTATAAATATAAAATTAATTAAAAAAAGAAAGTGAAAAAAAAAACCCCAAAACCAACCAACCAAACAAAAAAATATCCTCCTAAAATGTTGTACCAAGGATAAATGGAGGACAAGGTATCTGAACTAGTAGGTAGGTGGTGCAATGGATAGAATGTTGGAACTGGCATTAAGAATTCAAGTCCTCTCTCTGACCCTTATCTTCTAGGTTTTGATATCAGTAAAATACACTGTAAACTTTAAAGGGTTGTATAAATATTAACTATTATTATTATTATGGTAGGATTTCAAAAGTCAGAGATAAAGGGAATTCTAGGATGAAGACAATTGTAAATAAAGAGAGGAAGCAAGAATAGAAACTAGCTTAGTAGTGAAATGATAAAGTCTCCAACATTAAAACTAAATAGAGAGTTTGAATCCTCTGACAGGGATGCTGGATTAGATAACCTCTAAATTCCTTTCCAATCCTAAAATTTGGTGACTCTGAACTAGAAGTAGAAGTAGTAATAACAGTAATAATTTTTTTAAAAACAGGGAGGAAGATAAGACAGAAGCAGCATTAATCTTGGTCCTTCATCTCTCATAGGATCAATTAATCAATTAATAAAAAGTTATTAAGCACCATTATGTGCTAGACACACTGGGGATACAAAAAGAGACAGCCCTTGCCCTCAAAAAATTATTCTTTAATGATAGAGAATACAAATAAATGTATACACACACACACACACACACACACACACACACACACACACACACATATATATATATATATATATATATATATATATATATATATATATATATATATATATATATATACACACACTTAAAGACACACACACACACACAAACCAAATTATAAACAGGATAAATAGAAAATAATTAATGGATTAGTCAGGAGAATTGAACAAGAAAAGTGTTTTCTCTCTTCATTTTGGATTCATCTACATTCTTTGGGACTTCCTCCATCATGTTCCCAGAAACTATCATTGAGAATCTCACTATCCTAAAAGGTCAAAATAGTTTGGGTGCTCATATCTCTTCTTATTTTCTTATTGAAGCACAGTGCTTCACTTTTTTGACACCTCATTATGCTTCTTCCTCCTCTTCTCTCAACTCCACTTCCACCTGCTTTTCAGTTTTTTTCAGTGTTGCAGTTCTCCATTTGGTTTTCTTTTCTGGGGGGGAGGGTCTGTCTCAAGCACTTTGCACAGGACAAGTATCTGGTACATAGTAGACAATTAAATGGTATTCTGGGAAGCAAATTCAACTTACTCCCCAAAATATGCTCTAATCATTTCAAAATACCCAATCAAGATACAGAATGCAGCAGATGCTTTGAGGTATCGGGGGAGGGGCGGTGGGGGGGAACCAGGCTCATTGCTGACTTGACAAAACAAAACAAAAGAATAACTACAAAACTCTGTGGTCACAAGTGTAAGATAGTTCATTGATGGCTGCATATCTTCTTGAGGAAGCCCTCAAATTTAATACACAATTAGCTACTACTAGCTCCTTTTGATTCACAGAATTTCCAAACGAGAAAAGACTTCAGGGGCTTTCTAGTCTAATCTAAATCTGAACAAGAATCTCCTCTACAATATGCAGAACAAGTGCTTGCCTAGTGTTAGATTGAAGATCTCCAATGAGAGGTGACCTACAGTCTCCTGAGGCTTTTAGCTAGCTCTATCACAAAATTTTTAAGTCTAAATTTGCCTCTCTGCAAAGTCTATCCAGTATGCCCATTTCTGGTTTCTGAGACCAACCTGAACAAGCCTAATCTCTCACTCATATGACAACCCTTTAGACACCTAAAATATCACATCCCTGCTAAGACTTCTCTTCTCTAGGACAAATATATTCAGTTCTTTCAGTCAGTTTTCATACAACATGAACTCTGAGCTATTCAATTCTCCTTCAACTTGTCTGTCTGGTATCCAGAATTAAACATAATATTCCAAATACATTCTGACCAAAGAAGAATATGTTGGAACTAAATTGACATCTCTTTTTTCCTTAGAAACTAGGTCTCTTACTGATGCTCAAGATCACATGAGCATTTGTGGCTGCCACATCACAGGACTGACTCCTAACAAGCTTGCAGTCCACTTAGCCAACAGCTTTTCAGATGTATTTCTGTTTAGCCATTCCTCTTCCATTTTGTACTCATAAATTTTTTGAACTCAATCATAAATTTTATCTTGGTAGATTTGGCCAGTGTCTTTTCCTACTAAAGTGTTTCACTGTGTTACTGTTTTGCAAATTTACATGCAAATTTAATGCATATTTCATCTATTCTATTATCCAAGTCACTGATAAAAATGTTAAATAGCATAGGATCACACAATTCCCTAGGGAATTCTATATAACACTTCTTTCAAACTGACACAGAACCACTGATGGCCCTTGGGGGTTCAGCCATTCAGTAAGTTCTGAATTCATCTGATCTATTGTCTAGCTTAAACCCTTCAATCCATCCAAAAGAGAGGATAACATTATCTACATTTTCCTAATTTACAAGTCTGGGAAAGGAATCTAGTCTGGCATGCCCTGTTCTACTTTCTCCAAGGTCAGCAATGATCTCTTTGCTAAATCCAAAGACTTTTGCTCAGTACTGACACTGATCATCTCTCTGGGTTTCCATGGCATTGGCCTCATCTGGTTCTCCTCCTTCCTGTCCTCCATCTCCTTTATTGCATCATCATTCATCAACCATCCCTATGTGTGAATGAATACTATGAGTCTCCCTTGAGTCCTCTTGTCTTCTCATTCTCCACTTTATCTCCATAATCTCAGCAAGCAACTATGGATTCAACCATCATCTCTGTGCAAATGACCCTAAATCTATGTAGTCAACTCCCACTGAACACTGGTTTCCCTATATCAACTGCCTGTTGGACACTTCAAGTTAGATGTCACAGAGACATCTCAGATATGTGTAAAACTATGTGTTAAACTCACTCCTTCTTTTAACTTCTCTACTGTCAAGGATACCATCATTTTTCCAGTCACCTAGATTTGCAAGCTAAGAATCCTCCAGGATTCTTCACTTTCATGCTGTACATCTAATCACCTGTCAAGTTTTCTCAATCCTACTTCCATTACTTTCTATTCATATCACAATCATCTTAATTTAGACATTTACCACCTCTCCTCTAGACTACTACAAAAGACTCCCAATTATTCTCTCTGTCTTATGTCTCTTCCCTTTCTTACCTCTTTCATATAGCTACCAAATTGATATCTAAAATACAAATTATGTCACTCCTTTAAACAAATAATTCCATGGCTGTCTTTTGCCTCTAGGATAAAATATAAATTAAATCTCCATTTGACACCTAAAACCTTTCATGATACTGTCTTCAGCCTATATTTTCTGGCTGATTTCACCTTATTCCCCTTCACATGACTGCATTCCAATTAAAATGGCTTAATTAATGCTTCTATTCCGCAATATTCCACATCCCATCCCCATTCCATTCAATGTTTCCTTTAAGTTTCACCTCAAGTTCTACTCCCTTATTCCAATAAGAGAACTTCCTTGAGTCCTTCAATTGCTAGGGTTTCTTTCTTCAGATTATGTATTTGTATATGTTTTGTATTCACTTATCTGTGTACATGTTGTTTCTCCTCATGTGATTATAAGTTCCTTGTTGCGGGGGCCATTTTGTTTTTTGTCTTAGCTCTCTGATATCTACCAGATGTGTAATAAATGTTTGTGAAATGGTACTGAATTTCGTCAAATTCTTGTCAGCAATTCTTTTTCATTTCTGGTTCTTTGATGTCTTTACGTGAGAACATACACTGTGCATCAAATGATTTTCCTCATTTTTTTTACCTATCTAGTTTATTTTAAATAAAGTACACTCTTCCCTTAAATCCACATTCCAGTCATGGACATCCCACCAAGAGTTAGTGGCCTCATGAGGCCAAATAAACCATCATTTTTATTAATCACACTTAACCACATTGACCACTTGTATTTATTCCTTCTCTCCTTCTACTGCAACCACCTTGGTATAGTCCCTTATTATCACCCAACTGAATGACAGCCATTACCTCCTATTAGGTTTTTCGGACAGTACTCTCTCCTCCTCCAATCTATCATTCACACTACTACCAAAAGAATTTCTCTTTTACAAAGACCTGGTTACTTTACTTTTCTACTAAAAGTCAGCATCTCTCTAATACCTCACTTTGACTGACATCCAAGCCACTCTACAAAATGGTGCTCCCTTTCTTTCTAACCTTCATGAGCAATACACTTTGTATTTTCTCTTCTTGGAAAATGACATGTGTCTTCATACCTCCCTGCCATTGTTCCTCCTGTTCCCTATGCCTGGAATCCCCTTGCTCTCTTCTGCTGGTTGAAACCATCCTTTAAAGTCTAACTCAAATCCTGTTTCTTCTAGCTGCCCCAATCACACTACACCCTGCTAGATAAAAACCTTCCCCTTCAGCCCACACATGACACAGTTTTGTAATTATCTAGTGTACTCACTTCACATAACATTATAGATAATTGTGCAGCCCTTGCCACAGTTCCTGACACACATCTTAGATCCTTTAATAGAGCACACTCATTATAATTATCTGTGCTGGTAACTTATCCCCCAAATAACTAATTTTGAGAATGGGAAGAAATTTCAGCCAATTCAACCTATACATGAAAGAATATGTTCTAGGGCAGCTAGGTGGCGCAGTGGATAGAGAACCAGCCCTGAAAATCAGGAGGATCTGAGTTCAAATACTTACCACTTCCTAGCAGTGTGACCCCGACAGGTCACTAAACCCCAATTGCCTCAGCAAAATAAATAAATAAATAAAAAATTTAAAAAAAGAATATCTGCTATAGTATATCTGACAAGTGGTTGTCCAGCTTCTGCCTGAAATTTTCTAAGAAGGGAAAAACTACCATCTCTTGAGACAGTGCATTCCATTCCTGGACAACTTTAATAATCAGGAAGTTTTTTTTTTTCTGACATCACACCTCAATTTTTTTTTTTAATTTCCATCAACTTCCATTGCTTGTGGTTTTGTTCTTTGAAGCACAATGAACAAATCTAACCCTTTCTCTACATGACAGCTCTTCCAATGCCTGAACACAGCTGTCACATCTCCAAGTTTCTTTTCTTCAGACTAAATATGTCCAGTCTCTAAGTCATGAACTCAAAGCCCTTCACTAACTTAGCTGCTCACTTCTAGACAGTCTAAATCTTAAACTATGGAATTCAGAATTGCACACATAGCTCCAAATGACACAGGACAAGTGCTGAGTATAGTGGGATTATCACTTCTCTCTTTTTGGAATCTGTGCTCTTCCTAATGTGACCCAAGATTGCATTAGTTTTTTTTTTTTTTTTTTTTTTTTTTTTTTTTTTTAAGCTACTGCATCATATTGCTTACTCAAACTGAGTTTACAATCCAATAAAATCTCCAGATCCTTTTCAGAACTGCTATTTATCCATCTCTCATTTTGTTAAAATCTCCAGATCCTTTTCAGAACTGCTATTTATCCATCTCTCATTTTGTATGTGTGGAGTTAATTTCTGGCAAGAAATTTTATCTATTGAATTCCTCTTACAAGAATCTGTTCAGTACTCTAGCCCAGAGGTTTCAAATTCATTCCACTATGCCACCCCAGATTACAATGTAATTAGGAAATGTTTAACAAAATAAATTTAAAAATAGTACAAAATAATGTTAATTTGTGGCTTTCTAAGCTAATATGTGGCTGGGATCCTTTGCTATTTGACTTTGATACCAATTCTCTAGCCTATCAAGATCTGTTTGGAATCTGCCTTTGTCATTCAGTCACTCAGCTGTTCCTTTCAACTTTGTGTCATCTACAAATTTTATGAACATATCACCTATGCTTTTATCCAACTCATTGATAAAAATGTTAAAAAACAGAACTGGAGCAAGTAGAAATCTCTAGCGAACTTCACTGGAATTCTCCTTTCACATAAACTGAACTACTAACAACTACTTATGGAATACTGACATCCAAGTCCTTCTGAATCTATGTGATTGTTTTATCATTTGATCCATCTTCTCCAAAAGAACACTATGAGATACTTTATCAAAAGCTTTGTTAAAATCTAGGCAAACATGTCCACAGCATCCCCCTTATCAACTAATTTAGTAATTCTGTCAAAAAAGATAATGTTCTAGCATGATTTGTTTTTGATGAAGCCACTATCATTCTTTGTTCCCTTTTCAAGATATTCACATGTGATCTTTTTGAGAATATTCCCAGGACCAAAAGTCAAGCTCACTAGCCTGTAGTTTGCAGACTCTGTTCTCTTCCCTTTTTTGTGAAAACCAGGATAACAGTTGCCTTTCTCCAATCTTTGGTAGCTTTCCCATTTTCTATGATCTTTCAAATAATATTGATAATGGCTCTGCAATCACATCTGCCAGTTTTTTTTCAGGATGTGAGGATGTGTTCATCTGAACCAGGTAATTGGAACTTGTTAAGGGTAACTAAGGATTCTTTTACTATCTACTCATTGTGTGTATCAACTCCCTGTTAGACAGAACATGATTACAAAAGAGTAGCATCTGAAGTATAAAAATCATTCTCCTTGGCAAAGAAAACAAAAACAAAATCGAAGTGAGCAGATCTACCTCCTTTCTGCTGTTAGTAATCATTATCTATCTAGTCAGTCAGTCAAAAAGCATTTATTAAGTGACTAGTATTTATTTTCCAGGCACTGTACTAAATGCTGAAAATACAAAGAAAAGTTAGATAATCTCTGTCCTCAGAGAACTTAAAATCTAATGAAAGAGACAAGTAAACACCATGTACAAACAAGCTATATAGAGGATATAGGAAATAGTAATTAACAGAAGAAAGATATTGTTAAAAGGGATTGGGAAAGTCTGTAAAGGTAGAACTTTGGCTAGGACTTGAAGGAAGCTAGGAAAGTCAGGAGGTAGAAAGGAAGACAAGGGACATTCTAGTCCTGAGAGACAGCTAGAGAAAATGCCCAGATCCCAGATCTATCCCAAGTAAAGGTCATGTCACTTTTTTGATCTTCCCTTCCCCCTCAAATATAACTTTAAAAGATCCTTTTGTTGTCATTGGTCTCCCTCACCAGCTTAAGTTCATTCTGAGATTTAATAATACTGATACTTTTTACTGGACCATGTTACTCTATTAAGTAAGATTTAGATAGGCTACTCTGCTACCTCGTCTTCCATTTTCTATTTCTTTCCTTCCATCTTCTGATTCTTTTAAAAATTTTATTTAATTGTAAAAAATAAGCAAAATCTATTTTCTCTCTTTTTTACCTTCACCCCATTAAAAAGAAAAGAAAAACAAAGGTGTTGTAACTTAATTCATAGTTGAGCAAAACAAATTACCACATTGATAATATCAAGAAAATGTACATCATATTTTGTATCCTAAAACTATCATCACTAGGTGATAGCCTGCTCATTATTGGTCCATTGGAATCATGGTTGGTCTTTGTTAAGTCTTTCCAAATTCTTTGTCTTTATAATGTACATTTCTGTTTTAAAATCTAAATTGGTTAGTGAATTCACCATGTAAGTGTACATCAGTTTCACTAACTCCATGAAACCAAGTGAAAATTGATTCTATTGTGTTATTGATTCCATTCTGTATCATTACTGATACTTTTAAATAACCTATCTCATGTTTCATCTGTTTCAGTTAAGTTTGGAAATTCAGAAATTCAACTTTATTGTAAATCCCTCATTGTCTCTTTGTTATATTTCAAAGTTCAATTCTCCTGCTAATAATCACTGTTCTATTTTTGCCTCAAGAAAATTTGTTATCCTTGTAGGAGGCAAATGGATGCCAAGGAGTCTGATCTGTTATCCAGGGTAGTATAGTCCACTGTGGCTAAACTGTCCTTGCAAGTCGATATAAACAATGAACATTTCTCAGTGACAGGATGGGAGGAGGAGTTATTAGATATCCCTAATTTCCAGCCAATCATAGTTTCTCATATCTGTGATGCTTCAGACTATGTAATCAATCATGTGTAACCTGATTACTAGTTTAATCATAGCCTATCCAAATCTTACAAATCCCTTATTACCTAGCATATATTTATACACAGTGGATATTTAATGAAGTAGAGAAGGTGATCAAAATGAGTAGGATTAGTATGAGAAGGTCTTTTAGAATATCCAATCAAATTTTAATGTAGTGAATGTTGAATGAGAGAAGAAATGGGTTGAGGATTGGTGGGGGTGGGAAAAGAGGAGAAGAGGGAAAGGTAGGAAACAAAAGAAAAGGACTATAGATGTAGAATTATTTAAAAAAAAAAAAAAACCTTAGATGTCAATTAGTCCAACTCCTTATCTTACTGATGAAGAAATTCATGATTTGACCGGTTCAGTGCTTTGGCAAAGATCATACTGGTAGTAATTAGCAGAGTTGGGATTTGAACCCAGATCTATTGACTACAAATTCAATGCTCTTTCCTTTCCTTTAGATTACACTACCTTATGCTACTGGGTATAAGATGTAATACTACTGTAAGAAAAGTCTTAAATGCTGGCCAAGGAAATTTGGAAAGCATCCTTTAGGCAAAGATTTTGAATAGATTTTGAAGCAGGGGAATAACAGGATAGAAAACAAAATGTTAATAAAATCATTTTCATAGCAATATGTAGGGTGGTATAGAAGGAATGAAACTGGCTACAAGGGAAGAAATCAGCTAGGAAAATGTTCTATTATTAGAGGAAGATATAATAAGACTGAAGAAGTGCCATTGAAGAACATACAGAAAGAATAACTGGAGAGAGAAGAAATCTTGAAAAGTAAAGTATAATGATGATGATAATGATTATAAAGTATAAATATTAACATTTACATGGTACTTATTATGTACCAGGCACTATGTGGAATGCTTAACTATCTCTTAGTACTGAGAGGTAAGTTATTTCCCCTATTATAAGATAAGAAAACTGAGGTGAATTAAAGGGAAATGACTTATCCAGGGTCACACAGTCAGTACATATCTATGGCTGAATTTTTACTCAGATTTTCCTGACTCTCAAGTGCAGTATTCTATCTATTATATCACTTAGTTGCCCAGAATAAAGTTAAAGAAGTCAAGGAAAAAGAAATAAGGAGATTAAGGAATCAATAAGCATTCATTATATATCTATTAGGAGATAGGCACTATGGTAAGGAAAGAGGTCACTGGTAACCTTAAAGAAAAGAGATTTAGTAGATTGATGGGGAAAGAGCCCAGATTGGTTCAAATCAATAATAATTAAAGATTGAAGATTAATTGTTAAAAGACTATTAGAAAAAGTGACATCTACTAAGGGAACTCAGAAAAACAGGAACACTAATTCATTGTTGATGAAGCTGTGAATTAGTCCAGATATTCTATAAAACAATTTGTTACTGTGTCCAAAAAGTCATTAAACTGTGCATTCCCTTCACCTAGTCATACCACTGATAGGTTTATATACCAAAGAGAGCATGGAAAGAAGAAAAGGACTCTTTTCTATAAAAATATTTGAAATAGTTCTCTTTTTTATACCAAATAAAACTAGAAACCAAAAAGGTAGAGGAAGATATCTACCAATGAGGAATTACTGGACAAATAAATTATGGGATAAAAATGTAAAGGAGTTCTATTGTGTCAAATTACAAAAGAGATGGCTTCCAAAAAACCTGGAAAAAACTGATAGTGAAGTGAACAAAAACCAGGAGAACAATTTATATAATAACATTATTAAAAGCAAACCACTTTGAAAGATTTGACTCTGATCAATGTAATGTCTCACAATTTGAGATAAATAAATCATGAGGCAAGCTCTCTACCCGAACAAGGAGGTAATGGGCTTAAGGTGGAAATGAAATATACATTTTTGAACCTAGCTAATGTGAGAATTTCTTTTACTTGACTAATTTGTGACAAAGGTTTGATTCTTCACTTTCCTCAATTTGAAAGGATGGGGAATGAGAAGAGAAAGTGGAAGTAGGGATAAGATTGTCCCAAAAACAGAAAGAAAAGGAAAGAATCATGATTTGAAATATATTTTTGAAATTCACAGAAGAAGAAAAAAAAGGAAGGTCAGAAGGAAGCAAACAAGATAGCTTTGAAAGATACATGTTGAACATTTATCATATAACTTAAAAAGAAAAGCTATACATAGAGATCTACAGCTTCTTTTTCTGTTCTACTATGTATATGGAAATTCTCATTTTAGTTGGTATAAGTTCAGAATTTAAAAGTTGGGAGAATCATCTTCATTACAGAACATCCATTTTAGGAATGAATTGTGAGAGATTATTCATAGGAAATAAATGCAGACTATTAATGCATACAAATAAAAGAGGTTATGTCAATAGAGAATCTATCTTTCAGATGAGAAAAGGTGAGAGCAAGGAAAAAAATAGAAGTTGCTTTATGCCTGATTCTCTTCAACCTTAAAGAACAAAAAGAACCAAAAAAAGCTTCCAGTAAAAGAGGCTGTGGGTAGTTAGGGATCTTAAAAAATAAAAGATTAAGAACAGTCAAATATAAAGCAAACCAAGCAAGCCTTAGAACTACTTTAGTATAGGAGGAAAACTTCCTTCTCTGGAATACTTCTTATGGTAGATGCCAGAGTGAAGAATCCTGCTCTCAAAAGGAAATAATAGTCAGGCCACTAAAGGTATTTATGTTCTATAAGTGAAGAAAAGCCTGATATTCACATGTATGAGATTAATACGTGATGTTTCAATGCTATAGCATGAAATTTTTCAAATATTAATAATAATTAGAATTCCATAGTAACTACCAAGTAGTTAATTGCAATGGAATTCAATTCCTAGCCCTTTGCTGGTAGCAAATAATGAGGGCCACTTGCCAGGTACAACATAAATATAACCACTAATGAGGTGTTAGTCACAAAAAATGCAGGCCTGCCACAGTAGGAAGTTCATACCAAGATAAGGAGACAGCTAACAGCCAAATCTGTAGGGGAGTCCACAGGATACAAGACTGGAAATAGTGCCTGAGCCCCAAGTTCATGGGGTTTAAAGCCAGAAAAATCTTCTGAGTCCTCTGGAAATGTTATAGACAAGTAACAAGGAATAAGGCACATAGTAAGCACTAAAATACTTACTGGTTTCTATGCAGGGACACAGAATGATCCCAGCAAATAATTCTATGTAAGAATTATCATAGTTCCTTAGCTTTCATATCATATCCAACTCTGGACTCCTATCCATCTTGCTTCATACTCCTTTTCTCAGCATTCTTTTTAATTATTAAGGCTTTTTATTTTTCAAAACATGTGTGTGGATAATTCTTCAACATTAGTCCTTGCAAAATCTTGTATTCCAATCCCCCCCCCCTTCTCACACCCTCCCCTAGATGGCAAGTAGTCCAATATATGTTAAACATTGTAAAAATATATGTTAAATCCAATATATGTGCATATATTTATACAATTATCATTCTGTACAAGAAAAATCAAATCAAACCAGTAAAAAAAAAAAGGGAGGGGGAAGAAAAGCAAAATAAAATGTAAGCAAACAACAACAAAAAGAATGAAAATGCTATGTTGTGAACCACACTCAATTCCCACAGTCCTCTCTCTGTTTCCCCAACATTCTTAAAAACAAAGACAACAAATTTATTTGAGCACTTCTTAAATACTGAGTCTACATTTGGCATCTGAGTCTATTTTTAGAATTTAAGAAGCAGAATTTATCTTTCAAATATCTGGAGAAAGGAAACTATGACATAAACCAAAATGAGACAGTATTCTGTCTGTTTGACTATACGTCATTTGCTAAAAGAAGCAATACCATCAGCTATCACCTTTTTTAATCTATGATGGCAATGTGGAGAGTCATGTTGCAAGCTCTGAAGCAATATAAACCCATGGGGGAAAACAGGCTTCTGATCTTTTCTTTTCCTTATAAAACAAATGACTTATAGATTCAGGCACTGGGATGGTTAGTCTACCCTTAGCTCACAAGTTTAGCATCTCTTAACCTTTGCTCAGCATGACTTAATCTGGGTGAGGTAACAGGCCAAGCTTGGTTCTCTTGGATAATCAGATAAATCAGTCCTGCCAGGCTCTTAGCAAGAGCTGCCTAGAAGCAAAGAGATGATTTTATGTCTCCTATCCTCAGGCCTCATTACATAACTGATTCTGATACAGATATAATCCAATCCCATAAAGATATCTCTGTTTCTACAAGACAAAAGATAACAAAGACCAACTTTTAATCCTAAAATTGCACTCAACGTTTACTTTCTCTTTTCTATCTGTTTTCCAAAGGACTCAGTGATGGTTTGGTTAACATTGATGGGGTATAACAAATGGAACCACAGTTGGGCAGTACAACAGAGTGATCAAGAGCCCAACAGCAGGAAAACTGAGAGATGGGGAAAGCTAAGATACAACAGCTCTCAGAAGAGTAGAAAAATTTTTCATTAAGCAAGGTAAAACATATACTTGTTTGGTAATGAAGTATCTTTTAAAATCCTGAACACTGAAGAAAAACAACAAAGGGAAATGACAGCTGAAAGATTCCCCTAAGATTGATACAAGACAAGCTTCTATGAAACTAAGAGTCGGCAGTCATGGTGGTAGATGCTTATAATCACTATCAGAGAGGTGGAAGCTAGTGGATGCTTGAGTTTGGTGGGTCTGAGCTGCAGTTGGCTACAGCAGATCAGATAGCCTTACTCAATGTAGCACTTATATGGTGAGCCTTAGAAGTCACCAAGTTGCTTAAGGAGAGAAGTGGTTCAGGTCAGAAACAAAGCAAAAATTTCTATGATGATGAGAAGGATTGGGCCTGTGAGTAGGTACAGCACTTCCAATGTAGGCAAAGATAGGGAGACCCAGGATGAAGAGAGATAGAAATGGCGGGAGAGGTGAAAAGAGGAGAGAAAGAGAGAAAGAGAGAAAAGAGAGAGAGAGAGCACACACTTTAGGCTAAGGTTAAAATAACTTTGGCCTTGGATAGGGGATTAAAATACCGAGTAGAATACAGAATCTCTGACAAGATTTAAAAAGAACTTTTATAGGAGAGTGCATAAAACCAAGATCAAGCACAAAAGCAAGGATCTGTAAAAAACTGTCAGGAAAACTAAATTCCAAAATAGTCCAAAGCCTGTAAAAAATGCTAAAGGGCAAATGTTTTACCTGAATTGGGGACAAGAGTAACAATGGGGCAATCTTAGCAGATGGCAGAGAAAAAGCAGAATTATGCAACTTTAATTTTTCTCAGTTTATCTATCAAGGAGAATGATCTCGAGGTTGGAAAAGACAAAACAATAAAAGTCAGGAAAGTTGAAATTTCAGATAAGTGAAGATGTAATAAAAGAGCATCACCTAGCTACTCTAAATAAATTTAAGTACCTAGCTTGGACAAATTATATCCCAAGGTAATGGCTGAACTACTGTATGTTGTTTCTAAACATATAGCTGGAGATGGGCAAATAATATCCAAATAATCAAATATCTCAGCTTCTGAAACTCTGGATAGATTAGTTTAACATCCACATTCAGCAAAATTTTATAAGAGGATCAAATGGATAATTTTCTTTGTGGTTGTTGTTTTGCTAAGGCAATTGGGGTTAAATGACATGTCCAGGGTCACACAGCTAGGAAGTATTAAGTGTCTGAGGCCACATTTGAACTCAGGAGGACCTGAGTGCTCAAATGAATGATTTTCAAACAAAACTTACACTACAAGACAGCTTGGGTCATGCCAAAATAACTGGTTTCCCTTTTTGACAGAATAATTAGTAGACTATCAAAGACAATAATATACATAGATATCAATAGGGGATTTGACAAAGTTTCTGTTGGCTGAAAATTTTAAGAATAGGCTATGATATTACAATTATGTATATCTGAGATTGGTTGAATGACTGTACCCCAAAATGAAAGACAATTACTAGTAATTGTGTGAATAGCTATATCTCTAGCCTGTCTCTGGAGATTGTTAATGATTTAACAAATAGATAGGATGCTGGGTTGAAAAGCATAGCTAATATATGGATAACAGAATTAGGATCCAAAAAGATATGACAGACTAGAACCAGGCTAATATGAATCTGTGTGCCGGCTGGCAATTTAAAAAAAAGGGAAAAGTATTCTTGGTCTGCAATAACAAAACTAGATAGTGTATAAATAAGGGAGGTGACAGTATCACTATGCTCTAAGCTGGTCTGACTAATTATGTTCAATTCTGGGCACTATATTTTAAAGTGTGGCAGATTAGAAACAGATGACTTAACATCATATTATTCCAGTATCTATTTAAGGGATTAAGGATGCTTGACTTAAAAGAAGAAATTTAATGGAAGCATGATAACCCTTCACATTTTTAAAAAATAGCTCTAAAAGTAAGGAGAGACTTACATCAACTGATGCTGAGTGAAAAGAACAGAACCAGAAGATCGCTGTACACTTCAATGCTGTGTGAAGAGGTATTCTGATGGAAGTGGATATCTTCAACATAAAGAAGAGCCAACTCACTTCCAGTTGATCAATGATGGACAGAAACAATTACACCCAGAGAAGGAACACTGGGAAGTGAATGTAAATTGTTAGCACTACTGTCTATCTACCCAGGTTACTTATACCTTCGGAAGCTAATACTTAATGTGCAACAAGAAAATGGTATTTACACACATATATTGTATCTAGGTTATATTGTAACACATGTAAAATGTATGGGATTACCTGTCATCGGGGGGAGGGAGTGGAGGGAGGGAGAGGATAATTTGGAAAAATGAATTTAAAAAAAAATAAAAAAATAGCTCTCAATTCAGATATTTCAGCATATAGTTAAGTGAAAGCACTATCACAAAAAAAGGGATTAGATTTATTCTGCTTGACCCTAGAAAATTAAAACTAGCTCCAACAGAGAAACATATCAGCTGCAAATTGATAAGTATTTCCTAACAATTAGAGCTGTTAAAAATGGAATGGACCATTTCATGAGGTAGTAAGTTATCCATCACCTTAGGAATTTGGGCAGTGGCTGGATGACTAATTGACAGAAATCTTAGAGAGAAGATTCATCCATCAGGCAAGGAATTAGATTAGATAGGTCTCTTCACGTATGATTCTATGAAGCAAAATGAGGTTAATCTGCACAAATCAGCATGTAATCTGTAGAAAGATATTAATTGTAAGGAATTTGAGTACTAAATTAAACCTATGAAGAGTGTTCTCTAGATCTGAAATTGAAAATCTAAAGCAAAGGTCCTATAAGGGTCTGATAAGACAGATTTTAAAAGATCTCTAAGGGAAGTGGAGGATAAAGATGCAAAAAAGCCTGATATTACTAGAGCCCCTTCTTTGACTTGTGCTGGTCAGAGAACATAAGACACTTCGAAAATAGTTAATTACTGGAACTAATCTCCTCATTAATAGGCATACCACACCAAAATGATGAAAAACCTGTCAATAATCTATAGGCTACTTGTGTCAATCCAAAAATAAGAAAGGGCCATTTGGGTGATGTGAGCAGGAATAAGAAAATCTATGCCAAAAGTATCCTGAACTCTCCCTATTTCTGCTTTAGCAATGAAGGTGAGGTCAATATGAGTTATGTGGAAGGTTTAACGTCTAAAGGCATAATTTTCTCTTTGAGAGCTTCTGCTTAAGAATGGTCATATCAATTTGTTCAAAGTCCTCAAAGGTTACCAAGAATTGCTGGCACTGTGCCCACATGCAGGAACAGCTAATAGTAAACACATAAGGGAATAGAAGCAAAAATTCCTAGGATCAGGGAGTCTTCACTTTGTGGAAGCCAGGCCTGAAAGTTTTCTAGACTGTTTTCTAGCATGAAGAGATAGATACTGCTGATTGAAGTGTGCGGTTCAAAATTTCTCATCTCCTCTGGTTAGCACCAGATTACTGGCTAAGGGGAAGAGGAGAGAATAAATCCAAAATAAAATATGTAAGTTAAATCAAGAAGCAAGTCCTGATGTCTGAGTCCTTTTGCTCCTACTTCTCCTGGGAACCCACAGTGTCAGCCTGGGATGTGACTTTCACTGATGCTGGTTTACCTAAGTGCCTTTTTTTTTTTTTTTTTTGCCACCTATAACCACTTAGTTTTGTTTAGTTTTTTTATCCTTCAGGTTTAATCTTGTTTCAAGTCTCATTTCCTTGCTCCAGATCAAGGTATCTACTTCCTCAATCTCCCACTCAGCCCCAGGTTATCCTTTTATCACTTCCAAGATGCTCTAACAAAAATCGGGGTGGGGAAAGGAGGTCTACCCCACTTCTACTGAAACTACAGCAAGAAGTGCCTCCCCCTGAGTTGTCAAGAAAGGACTCTGCTCTGGAAGGTACTAGAAGATGGTTGACAACAGTTCTCCAAGAGGGGGATAATGGTCTTATTTAATGAAGGAGATGCACTAATTGGGTCTGGCTCCTTGGAGTACCCATTTAGTACCAGGCCACCTCGGCAATTGAAGAAGTTAGTCTTCTCTTGTGAGGGCATCACAGGAATAAGCCCCGCCCTGTGCCTGATCCATCAGGGGCAGTGGGTCATACTGAGTATGACCAGCCACACTTGGGTCGGTCTCTCAGTCTCTGGGAGTTCCCCAGCGTTAGGAGAGACTCCTTGCTTTCTGTGACAACACCTAAGTTTCAGGGTCGTGTGAATATCCAGAAGCAGCCGTCTTGAGGAAATAGCCAATGACCGGGCCAGATAGGTTATCTGACTGTGCAGTTATTTAACTGCTCAAGCCTGTTGATTCAAAGCCTCTTTTCCCCTTCAGGCTATTGGACAAACACTCACAACACTCACCCGGAGCTCCTCGGATTAACCCGCACTTGTCACCCGTGTTTCCACAACAGACCTGAGCAGGGCTTTAGCCGCTGTCTGACAGTTCGGCTCCGTTCTGCCTAGGACGACTCTGCCGCCCCTGACAGGGGAAGGAGGGCTCTCCATCCCTCCACAGCCCCGCAGGAATCTGCCCCCTCCCTCCAGCCAGCCCCCTCCCGGCTCCCCCACCCCCACTCGAGCTTATGGTAACCCATACTTCTGCCCATCAAAGCCCCGACCTCTCTGCCAGACCCAAACTCCCCTCCACCACGCGCTCCTCACGTCCCCTTCCTCTCTCGCCCCCTGAGCTCGCCAACGTCCTGCTGTGACCCCTTCTACCCTCGCAGCTCTCAAGGCCTCCACATCCCCTCTCAGACCCCCTGAAGCCCCCAGATCGCGAGAAGTGTCGCCGCTCCTACACAATCTGCCACCCAGCAGGGCTCCTTTTGCTTCCCTTCTCCCTCCCACTGGCACCTGGAGTCCTTAGCCCCCCCTCCCCATCGCAGAGACCCCCAACCCCTGGTTCACCCAAAGCCTCACCCAGCTCCAAAGGTCCGCTTTCACCTCGGCTCCCAGACCGACAGCGGGCAGATTGAATGCGCAGGCGTCGTTTTAACTGGCTCCGCCCCCGATCCGCCCCCTGCCGCGCACGCGCCGCCCACGGGCTTCCACAAAACGAGCCCGAATACCTGGCCTCGAGCATGCGCTTTACTGGAATGCTTCCCTTCGCCTGGGCGCTGTTTCTCAGAGGGAGCATGCGCGGCGCTGCGGGAGCCAGCCACCGGGACCAGATGCGGGGTGGGTGGGGATGGAGTGGAAGTGTTAGGGAGTGGGGAGGAGAACGAAGAGGGAGGGACCAGAGATACTCGGGGTGGAAGAGACGTGGAGGGCGTAGGCCTCTCAGAAAGTTGTCCGTGGTTTCGCCGCCAAAAGTTCCGGAAGATAATTGGCGTGGCCACCTCAGGCCATCCTGCTCGGGGCGGTGGGGTAGGGTCTGGTCCCAGAGCTGCAAAACCTGAGTCAGAGGATGCTACATTTTAGTCTCAGCAAGACACTTACCCATTCCGTCTGTTAGCGCATAAAATGAGCTGGATCCCATTTGAGAGATTCCTCAGAATTATTTTTTAAATGCATAACTACACAGGGTTACAAAGGGAAACAATTATACCGAATTAAAAAACTGTTTACAGAACCCACCCTCAACCCCTGATTAAGAAGTGCTGGACTCGCTGATCTGTTAGTTTTCTCAACAGCTTTTAATCCTCTGGAAATACTCCATTCTTCATCTCTTCATTCATTCCACAAACATTTATTAAGCACTATGTCAAGCGCGTGGATCTAGGCGCTGATGATACAAAAGATGACTACGACAGTCTGTTTTCTAGGATTTTGTCTTCGTAGTGTCTTTCACAATTCCTGGGACACAGTGTTTAATAAATGTTTGTTGGTTGATTAATAAAAGAAACAAAATTCACAGTTATAGTATAAGGTTGAGTGTGGTAAAGTGCAAAAAGAGAGGTGTAGGCAAAGCACTGTGGGAAATTTGAAAAGAATCAGCTGGGATCAGTGGTGTAAGAGAAAACTACGAGAAGTGTTACCTGAGTGGTGTTAAAGGAGGAGAGGGATTTCAGCAGATGAACAGTGAAAGGACTCCATATATACATACATACATATACATATACATATATATACATACATATACATATATATGTATATATATATATATATATATATAATATGGGCAAAAGCTCAAGTTGAAAATGAGCAGGACTAATGCAGAGGACAGCAAATTTGTCTGGAACAAAGTAAATGATGGACAAAATATGAGATAAGTCTAAAAAGGTAGGTTGAAGCCAGTTTGAGTCAAATAAGAATCTGGGATTTGTGCTTCATTTCATGGGCCATGGGGAGCCATTGAAGATTCTATCACCTAGTCTGTTTTTCTGTCTCCATTACCCTTCTCTGGCTTTGCATTATTAATCATCATAAAGAAATTTGCTAAAAAAAAAAAAAATAATCGCTGACCAGTATCCATTGTGGATACTGGTGTTTAAAGTAGGCAGTATCTGGGGTGACCACATTCTCTAAGGAAAAAGTATTTGTATGACCACAATGCCCAGTGTCCACAGTGCCCATAATGCTTATTGTAATTGTAGTGATCACAATCTCTGAAGTGCCCACAATAATTAAAGTATCTTCAGAGACCATAGTGACCTTGGACATGTGAAGGAGTGTTAGACTGCTTTGTGGGAAGCCATTTCTCATAAAATAAATAATGTGATCCAAGAGACAGCAAAGAAAGAAGAGAGACATAAAGATATAAAATAGCCACAGAGTTGCAAGAGAGAATAGTTTTGAGGGGTGTGTTTAGGGACTTGTTTAAAATTTTCTGTTTCTGTGCATACCCTTTGACCCAGCAGTGTTACTACTCGGCTTATATACCAAAGAGATTTTAAAGAAGGGAAAGGGGCCTGTATGTGCAAGAATGTTTGTGGCAGCCCTTTTTGTAATGTCTAGAAACTGGAAACTACGTGAATGCCCATCAATTGGAGATTGGCTGAATAAATTGTGGCATATGAATATTATGGAATATTATTGTTTTGTAAGAAATGACCAACAGCATGATTTCAGAAAGGCCTGGAGAGACTTACATGAACTGATGCTGAGTGAAATGAGCAGGACCAGGTGATCAATATACACAGCAACAACAATACTATATGATGATCAATTTTGATGGACCTGACCCTCTTCAACAATGAGATGAATCAAATCAGCTCCAATAGTGCAGTAATGAATTGAACTAGCTACACTCAGCAAAAGAACTCTGGGAGATGACTATGAACCACCACATAGAATTCCCAATCCTCTACCTTTGTCTACCTGCATTTTGGATTTCCTTCACAGGCTAATGGTACACTATTTCAAAGTTCAATTCTTTTTGAACAGCAAAATAACTGTTTGGACATGTATACTAATATTGTATTTAATTTATACTTTAACATATTTAAGATGTATTGGTCAACCTGCCATCTGGAGTTGGGGATGGGGGGAAGGAAGGGAAAAATTGGAACAAAAGGTTTGGCAATTGTCAATGATGTAAAATTACCCATGCATATAACTTGTAAATAAAAAGCTATAATAAATAAAAATAAAATAAAATAAAATTTTCTGTTTCCTTTAATTATAGTTTCCTTTTGGGGTAAAGCTCAGAGGCTGAAAGACATGGCTGGATGTTCTCTGCCCTACATCTGAAGATGATATCCCCTTCCTCTCCCTCACTATATAGCAATTCTAGATATATCCAGACCACCCTACTCAGCACTTTTTAAGCACTGAATTGTCATGGAGGAAATGAGGGTCACTCCAAAAGGTTTGTGAATGGTAGAACAAGAAAATGACCAGAGGACACATGGACTAGAATCTTGCCCTAAGAGAAGACTATGATTGGAAAGGATGATTAACTTTGAGAAGGACATGGGAGGATAAAGTTGTGGATGTACAGAGAAGACCCAGAGAATCACCATCACTATTATAATGGAGGAAGCATGAATGAAGAATTTTTGTATCTGATAGAAGTTTTATAATTGAACATATGGTTTGGTGAGGGGTATCTTCTGATAAAAAAAACAACAACCCTATTTTCTGTGATAAGCACAGACAAGGGACAGATGGGTTTGTGTGTGTGTGTGTTGCTGTTATTATTAGTATCTGGGAAATTAATCTGTGATCACCAAACCAACATAGCTTCATCAAGAACAAGACATGCCGATCTAACTTCATTTTTTTCTTTCCTTTCTTTCTTTCATTTATTCTTTCTTTCTCTTTCTCTTTTTAAATAAGGTTACTAAACTAGATACTATAGGTAGCATGGTATAATGG
Source organism: Sminthopsis crassicaudata (assembly GCF_048593235.1). NCBI lineage: Eukaryota > Metazoa > Chordata > Mammalia > Dasyuromorphia > Dasyuridae > Sminthopsis > Sminthopsis crassicaudata. Next base: position 631,929,119 of record NC_133617.1, read on the forward strand.
ATAGAGATCAGGCCTCAAAGATAGTAAGACAGGTTTAAATCCTATCTCTAACTGGCTATGTGACCTTGGGCAAGACACTTAACCTCTAAGTGCCCAAACAACTCTAAGATTACAAATTGGTGAAGTCATCTCTTGGTTGTTTTAGTAATTCTCAAACCAACATAGCTTCATCAAGAACAAGACATGCCGATGTAACTTCATTTTTTTCTTTCCTTTCTTTCTTTCATTTATTCTTTCTTTCTCTTTCTCTTTTTAAATAAGGTTACTAAACTAGATACTATAGGTAGCATAGTATAATGGATAGAGATCAGGCCTCAAAGATAGTAAGACAGGTTTAAATCCTATCTCTAACTGGCTATGTGACCTTGGGCAAGACACTTAACCTCTAAGTGCCCAAACAACTCTAAGATTACAAATTGGTGAAGTCATCTCTTGGTTGTTTTAGTAATTCTATCTCCTGAGCCTGAGGATTTTCGCTGGCTTTTCCCCATACCTGGAATGCTCTCCTTCTTTATCATACTTCTATTTGACTTCCCTGGTGTCCTTCAAGCCTCAGCTAAAGTCCCACCTTCTACAAGAAGCCTGGATTTTCCTTAATGCAAGTATCTTCCCTCTGCTGATTATCTCTACTTTATCCTGTATGCATCTTGTTTTTATAGAGTTGTTTTTACATTATCTCTCCCATTAGAGAAGCTTATAAGCTCCTTGGAAGCACTGTCTTTTGCCTTCTTTCTCAGCATTTAGCACAGAACCTAGTACATAGTAGTAACTTCATGTTAGTTGATTGATTTGAGGAAATTTCTTATTGACATTTCTCTAAACTGAGGAAGTCATAATCTAAGGCTAGACTAGAATTAGACTTACAGCTGTTAGTAGCACTTCCTAGACACAATATACCTGGATTTCCACAAGACAAAACAAAATTTCTTATGATGATTAGTGGACAAGATGAACAGATGTAGACTGAATAATAATATAGTTAGATAGATAAATAACTAGCTAACACAACCTGGCTAAAAAATGTAGTGAGAAATGGGTAATTCTCAATCTGGGAATATATTTCTAATGGAATACTGATCTTTCATTTGGCTTGTTTTAATAAACCTTTTTTGTCCCCTGTCAGTGACTTAGAAGAAGGCATAGATGGCATGCTTGTCAGAATTGAAGATACATAACATACTGGTACAGACACATAATATACTGATAGCAGAAATGGGATTCAAAGAGATCTTGACAGGTTGGAAAGATGGGCTAAATAGAATTGAGATTAAATTTAATTGGGTTAAATGTAAAGTTCTACATTTGGATTAAAAACAAATGCACAAGTTTTAAGACAGGGTTAGACATCATGGCTAGGCAGTTGTGCATCGGAAAAGGACCTGGAGGTACAAATTTAGTAGAAAACTGTGATGAGATAGCCATAAAACTCATGTGATTTTAGGCTACATTGGTAGAAAGCATACTGTTCAAGAAGTTATTGTACCACTAAATATTTTTCTTAGACCACATTCAGTGTATTGTGGTCGGTTACTATTATCGGTGCCATATTTAATGAACGACATTAGTTAGCCTTAGAGGAACTGGAATGATGTTAATAACTACTGCTTTAGCCTGAATGAGAAATTAATGAGGAAGGGAGAATAACAGCTTGCTTCATAACATTGTAACAAGTTAGCAACCTAAGAATAGAATGAGTGACCTTGGGAGGTAGTGGATTAATGTTCAATGGAAGCCACTGAGCAAATGCAGGATGACCACTTGTTTACTGTATTATAGAAGTTTCTTGCTCAGGAATGATTTGGACAAGATGAGTTTTGAGGTCCTTTCTAATTCTGAGATTCTCTGAAATATCTAAAGGAATTTGTTTTGCTTAGATTCAAAGAGAAACATGGGTTTGGATTCAGAAGACCCAAATTCAAATCTCAGCAGCTTGGTGCAATAGAAATAATACTGGGTTCAAACTGTGGCTCCATCCAAGTATTAAAAGTTCACTTTTCTGTACCTTACTCTTATCCATAAAATGGGAGGGCTGGATAGGTTTTGTTTCTTCCTAATTTTAAATCTATTAAGCCACGTTGCTTCACACATATTGATTCATTTACTCCTCACAGAATTATGCTGTCAGGCAAGTGCTATTATTATCCCATTTACAGATGAAGAAACTGAGGCACTGAGAGATTGACTTTCCCAGGGTTATAAAGTTCTTGGAGGTTCTGAAGCAGAATTCCAATCCCTGTCTTCCTTGACTCCAAAAACCTGTGCCCTTATGCCCTGTACCACCTTGCTGCCTAAAGATCAACAGGTGTCAATTCGAGTGGTGGATCTTATATATAAAGAGGTGGGGATGGGAAGTGATGATAAACTTCTTAGTAACTACAGCTGTCCCAATATAGAATGAGCGGGCTAGGAAGACAGTGAGCTCTCTATCACTGGAGGTCTTCAGGCTGGAACAGCAACGTGCCAGGGAAGCTGCAGAAGTTGTAGGCTGGAATAACTGGTGACTCCTGGGGTTCCTTTGGGGCGATAAGGCTCTTTAAGGGAGAGGAGTAGAGGTAGAATCCAGAGGGGATGGCGGCGAAACAGATGACACGAGACACAACGACATGGCGATGGATACATCGATACAAGGATCAGTACAGCAATGGATACAGCAATACAGCTATACATAAAGTGATACAGCTACTAATACAGTGGTACAGAGCTCAATACAATGACTCGAGGACAGATACAATAGGGACCGTACAGCCGGACCAAGACCGCCGGCGGTCGAGGTATTTACAGTTATTTACAGGCAGGGTTTCCAGGTGAGGGCTCCCTCTTTCCAAGGTCCTGGCCCCTCTCTCAGGGTCACGCACACTCCCACCTCTCCTGCCCGTTCTCCTATCCTGTGCCCCGCGGAGCCCTCGCACACGCGCCTGCTCACTTCCACGCGCGGCGCCCCTCCCCATCCGTGCCCCTGCTTTGATGCCCTTTCTTCCTTCCCGGTCACGCGGCCCCTCCACAGCGTCCCTGCCGCTCCCGCCGCTGTAATTTCCGGAGCCTCCGAGCCCAAGCATCCCGCCAGGGGATAACCAGACTGCCCCGCCCGGCCGTAAGTCCCGCCCGCTCCCCGACCCCGGCTCCCGCTCCTGTCCCGCCCAGGATCAAATAACTGTGCCCTGGGTGCACGCGTGGGCAGCGACACGCCAGGTCCCGCGCGGGAACCCACAGAACGCTCTCCCCGCGCCTCGCGCGCTCTTCCCGGCTCTTGTAGACAGACACCACGGCCACAGAGAAGCGCGTCCACGAGCCGACCGCCTCCGCTGCGCCCACTGCCACCTGCACCGCTGGGATGGGGGAGAGAAGGAGGGGTCACATCACGTGGGAGAGGGGTCTGGAAAAAAGCCCGGACCGGGGATGGGCGGAACCAGGGTAGGGAGGGGCAGGGCCAGGAACGGGCTTTGGGCGGAGCTAGTGCTGTCTGGGGCGGGGCTAGATAGGAAGGGGTAGGGCCTGCGAAAAGGGCTGGGTAAGGCTAGAGTAGGGGGACCCGGCAGGGGAAGGGAACAGAGATGTGGGGGTGGGGGGAGAAATAGGAGGTCTGGGTCGGATTTTTAAAATGGGAGGGACCAAGACTGAGGTTGGATCCATAGGAAAGAGAGAGAGAGAGAGAGAGAGAGAGAGAGGAGAGAGAGAGAAGTCAGGGAGGAGAGGGGATCTGAAAGGAAAGGAAGGAAATGTGTGTTTGGGAGTGGAGCCAATTTTGAGGGGTGGGTCGGGAATGGGGCAGGACCAACAACTGAGGGTGGAGCTTAGGTTTTGAGGGTCCTGAAAGTGGAGTGGGCGGGGGCTGAGGAAGGACTTAGTGCTGGGGACCTGTCAGTGCCAAGAATAGCAGTCAAGTGGTGTGAAGGTGAAGGGAACTCGGTGTCTGAAGGGGTTGGTACCATAGTCTTTTCCACAGTATTCTCTTCAGGTTAATCCTGTAGCTCCCTCTTGCTGGTTTGCAATGAGAGTCACAATCTGGGAGCCAGGAAGGAAGATTTTAGGGTCCCAAATCTCATAGGTCGTTCCTCCCCTCCCCTGCCCTCCCCTGAACCGCCACCTCATGCAAATCTCCTCCCCCCAAGTCCCCTCTAAACCCCTTCTCTCTCACTCACCCTCAGGGGCCACAGTGCTGGTCACTCCTGTGGGAACCATAGCTGGAATTTCTATGGGAAGGGGGGGAAAAAAGCTAAGCTTGAGCAGATTGCCAGAACCTCCAGAAGAAGGAGGGCAGGACGGTTCTTAGTTATTCTGTAGATTCTGGGATCACTCACTTAACTCAAGGGTCCCAGGGATCTCTGGAAACCTGGGAAAGACTGGGGAGACTAGGAGTCTGTGCCTCTCATTAACAAAGATGACCTCAAAAGTCTTTTGGAGACACTGCAAACATGGGAACCTAAGTCATCACCCGGAACCCGGGGAGCACAGGTGACTGGGCCACTCACTGAAGCAGAATGCAAAAGAACTTGAGGGAACCCTAGGGATCTGAATCCTTGAAATTACTCAGTGGCATAAAGGTATGTAGATGATCACTCACTGACACATGGTGCTACAGGTGAGCGACTCTGCTGGAAGCCAGGAGCACAGCGGTTGCAGGTAAGACCTGTCACTCCATCCTTGCATGGGCACTGCCCAGTTGTCTGATTGCAGGTTTTGCCAGCAGCTCCAACAGGATGACAGTCACAGGCTGGAGATAGGGGATTGAGGGATGGTCTCACCCTTGCAGGCAGAAGCCCCTGGGGGTCCCAGGGCCAGGATTAGGGGGCAGGGCTGGAGGTTAGAGCCAAAGGTTAGTCAAGGTTGGTCAAGGGTAGGAGTCTGAGGTCAGTACTGGGATTCAGGAGTGGGGAATCTCAAGAGTTTAGGGTTATGAATCATAGCTTAGAGTATGCAGTCAGGAACTAGGGTGAAGTCTTACCCTTGCAGGCACGGCGGTGGCTCAGGACCCTGGTTTGGTCACGGTAGAAACCTTCACGACAGTAGTGGCAGTGCCGCCCTGCTGTGTTGTGTCGGCAGTTGAGGCAAACACCCCCACTGCGCCTCCCAGACAATCTGTACAACTCCATGTTGAAGCGACAGCGACGAGCATGACCATTACAGGAACAGGCTGGAGGAATTGGGGGGCATGGAAGAAAGGGAAGGCTCAGATTGAAGAACAGGATTAGACTAAGGGAGGGACGAGAGCTTGGGCAGAAGGAGGAGGTTGGGAAGTTGGGGATGCAAATACAACAGGCTATGGGGACTCTTTGTTCATTTTCCTAAAAGCTTTTCCTGAGAAGGCCAAGGGAGAGGTCAAGGTTAGGAAATCACAGGGCCTAGCACCAAGGTTTGTTAAATGTGTCAGTAAAAGAAAAAATGGGTTGGGAAGTCATGCAGTCAGGAACTTGTGGGACCCAGACCAAATACAAAATGCTCTTAAGGGTCTCCCTCCCAGGGGTGGAACTGGGGCTGGATATGCATGGCATGGCATGTTTGCCTCACCCAGACAGGCGTGTGCCTCATGGGCTGTGGCCCGCTGCCAGGGCCGGTCGCAGTAGAAAGGCTTGCAGCGCTCACAATCCGGGCCTTCAGTGCCATGTCTACAGTCACACACCAGGCGCCCCCTGGGTGTCCACCACACATCGAGATGCATGTCCATTGCATTTGCAGCGCCCACCCACCTGGAGTTCACCCACAGAGTAAACATACGGTGCCACAACCCCACTCTCTGTAGCCCTTGGCCCCACTGGCCGGGTGAGCACCACACGGATGTCTGTGGCTGTGACCCAGTCCTGAAGCACAGGACTGGAATCCAAGTCCTGACCAGGTGGGAGGCCATCCTGCATGCTGAAGGCTAGGAGGGGACCAGTCCTTGGTGGAGGCTCAGAACAAAGTGCTTCAGGGCCTCGAGGAACTATGGAGCCCAAGGAGGCCTGGGCAGGAGCCTGTCCCACAGCCCGGCTTGGCCTACCGTATACGCGGTTACACTGGGAAGAGAAGAATCGCAGCGGTGACCAGCTTCGCCCATGGTCCTGGGACTTGAAGACAGCGGCAGAGTCAGGCCTCGCCGAGCAGAAGTGGAGACTCACGTAGACTAACTCAAAGGCCTTGCCCAGTGGCAGTGTCAATGTCACATTTAGTGGTGTCCGAGTCAGTGTTTCGGAGCGCCAGCAGGTGCGGTCAGCTGCTGCACTCGCATCTGTCAGGAAGGCTGCAGGGTGGGTCTGTCTGGGGTCTGTGCTGGAAGCCTGCACCTCACGCCCCAGGGCTGCATTGACAAACTCTGGGATACAGCGCTGGGGGGCTCCTGTCTCATCATAGCAGGGGTCTGTGGGGACCTGCGGGCTAGCACTCAGCCCTGGAGCCAGCATCCAGGCAGCCAGCAGGAGCCAGAGCATTTGGCCCAGCCTGGCCCTGGACCCCAAGGGGATCTGGCCGAGTGGGCAGGACATTTCCAGGGCCAGGAGGTGGGTTAGAGGGGGGAAATCAGAGGAAAGAGAGTCCCTATATCAGGTATGCCCTCCTAGGTTGCAGCAAGTGAAAACTGGATGGGAGCTTCATATTGACAGGGGGGGGGTAAGGAAACAAGGATAGATACACAGAGATAGAGACAGAAAGAAAAACACACAAATAGAGACACAGCAAGCTAAAAGCAAAGGGAGAGAAATGCAGCAAGACAAGAGGGACAGGGAAGGAGAGCCACCGTAACACAGAGACAAAACCGGGGAGAGATAACAGAGACACGGAGACATAAGACAGAAACCCAGGGAGAGACAGACTGACCCAGGGAGAGGAGAGAAACTGAAATACAGAGACACAAGACACCGACAAACGGAGACACAGCGAGACAGAGACAGCAAGAGACAAACAGAGACCCGGAGACAGACCGAGACGTGGGCGGGAGCGGGAGAAAGGTGGGGGGCGGGGGAAAATGGGAGGGGCCGGAGACGATTCGGGGGACACACCCTGGTCAAAGCAAAAGAAAAGTTTTTTCTTCCCCTAGCCTCGGCCTGAGAGCCGGGGAAGAGATGACAAGAGCCCCCCCCACCCACGCCCACCCCCACCCCCTCGTACCCCAGCCGCTGCTGCTGCCGCTGCCGCCGCAAGTCAGACTCACCAGAGGCAGGTTGGGGGGGCGGGGACCAAAACGGATCTCCCTAGAGCCCCCGAGGGCGGGTCTGGGGTTCGCACCCTTCTTTCTCCCTCCCAACGCCTGGTCCCTCGGCAGTCTCCTCCGAGCCTCCCTAACCTAACCCAGCCCAGCCCAGTCCAGCCCAGCTGCTTCAAGAGCCGGGAGAGGGCGGGGAGGGAAAGCGGGCAGCTGGGGGAGGGGGGATTTGAGACCGCGCGGGGAGGGGGGAAGTAGGGGTTAGGGAAGAGGGGGAGCCTTGGAGGTGGGGGAGGGGGCGGGGAGCTGAGCCCGTGCTAAAGGAGGGGCGGGGAAGGGGGGGCCAGGGAGCTGAGGGAGGGGGATAGGGAGGAGGGGGAGGAGGAGGAGGGGCGGCCGCAGTCTCCCCGCGGAAATCAGAAGCAGATTTCAGGACTCCAGGGAGGGGGCTGTGCGCGCCGCCCCTAACCCTCGCCCCGCCCCTGCCGGTCCCTCTTCTCTTCTCCATCCCATACTCCAGCCCCTCTGCGTAAAGGGAGGCCACCGGGCTACTGGGTCTCCGATGCTGGATAGTGGGGGTGGGGGTAGAGGATTGGAGGGGACTCGGAGGGGGAGCATCCTCTGGGAGATGGGGGAAGAAGGCTGTTGAGAGGTCCGACTTGACAGGGAGGAGTGGCGACTGAGGTGGTGGTTAGGTGTTCGCCAGACTGGCTGGCGGGGGGAGGGTGGGAGTTAGATGGGGCTGGTAACGTCCCTGCCATCCATTAGTAGGATCCGAGGTAGAGTCCTGACCCCCACCCCTTCTACAAGATTAAGAGAAAATCTCGGTGTTCGAAAGTAGTCCTAGACCACCCTACCCACCTGACCCCATATTTAGAAACCCTAATCCTGCCTCCAAAGGGATCTGCCCCTGTTCAAACTTAATGCAGCCGGTTTCCTGCACTCTGTTCTAAGTTTTAGGGTTCAGCCCCACATGACTAGATCTCTGTGTATTTGTCTGAGTGCTACTGTCCAGTGCACATATCCCGGCTCTGCTACTTCAGAGAAATCTTCTAACTCCCAATTAACCCCCCATCATGTTCTATTAATTTTTACCCCTAAAATATCTTTTCCATCTAACCTGGTTTAAACTGAGCAAATATTTAGATCCCACTATGTGCGTGAAAATTTTCTTCGTGATAAGTAAGCAAGGATAAATTAATCTCTGACCTACAAGAATTTACAAGGGATGGGAAGGAAGATGCCATGAAAGACACCTACATTAATTTAATAAGAGGCAGGGAGTGAAACAGACAAGAGAAAGGCAAAATACTCTAAGATAATTTGAGAAATGAGAGAAAAGTGATGGGAGCCAGGGTGAACATTCTGGAAGAAGTGAAGCTGAGCATTGAAAGAAATATGCATTTGAATATGTAGGTGAAAAGGTATTTTTTACAAGCATGAATGATGGATAACCGTAAGAGGAAAGGATGGATTAAGTTGGTTTGGGGGGAAAAAAAACAAAACAAAACAAAACAAAAACCCAACAACATAAACGTAGTTATGTAGTTTTTAAAAATTTCCATTCCTTTTGCAACCATTGTTGTTTATGCCCTAAATTATTTGTAGCACATAAAAAAATTTTCAATACTTTGAAATATTTTGTTTTAATAAAACAGACCATTCTCTCCAAAACATCAAACTATCCTACAAAGCAACTGTTCACAAATGATCTGTTGATTGTTAACAGAAAGGAGAAATATATCTTTTTTGCTTTGATAGTCACATAATTGACCATTGTATTTGATGAGACTTATTGTTTTTCAATGTTGTCACTGTAGTAATTTGAATACTGTTTTCTTGATTCTTCTTTACTCTTTCTCTTCATCTGAGTCTCCTCAAATTTCTCCAGGTGGTTTTTATTCATCATTCTTTACAGCACAGGAATATTCGGTAACATCCTTCTACCCCAGTTTGTACAACCATAGTGGAATATTAGCATTGACTCTGAGCATTGCCTCCTAACTGAAATCTCTGCCTCCTCTCTCTTAGGTAATTCAGCCTTCATATCACTTACTAGTGAGCTCTCTAATCATATCCCTTTCTTGCTGTAATTCATCCAATGGCTCCTCACTGTCTTCAGAATAAAATATCCACCAACAAGCTTTAACCCACCTTTACAACCTAGTGCAGGTTCTACTCCTCTACTAATATTTACACACTGTTCTCAGCTAAACTATTTTTTGTTCATAAATCTAGTCCTAACTTTGATGACATCTTTGAACATCGCATTATCTTGCCTGAAATAAACTCTGTTCTCTCTCCAAACTCTAGTTTGCCTACTAAAATCCTTTTTCTTTAAGGTCCAAGTCAGGGGCTATACTTGTGTGTATGTTTGTGTGTGTGTGTGTACAGAGAGAGAGAGATTCACATTATAAGTTTGTTGTATATTTGGAGGGCAGTAAGCTGTATATGGTAGATTTGGAGGGCAACCATCTTTTTATTGCACTGTTTTATGGAAATGTTTGTTTTGTTCTGTGAGCTGAAAATAAAAAAAAATTTAAATAAAAAGAATTATCTGTATATGTGTCTCATTCCTCTGCTAGATTATAAAGTCCTTGAGAATATTCCCTTTTTCAGTTTTGTATCTTCCACAGAATCTAATACTGTTCCTAGCACAAAGCAAGCACACACTAGACCTTTGTTGAATTGCTCAGTACCCCAAATCCCTAGAGTCCCTCATGCCTGGTTCTGGTGGCTTAGGGCCCTATCTATCTGCTCTGGGTGGTTTTGAGCATAACCCCACCAGGGTCAGACTTTACCCTCTCCCTGGTGACATTCTAGAAATCACAAGAGGACACATAAGAGGTGAAGTTTATGACAGTGACCAGAGAACAATTGGTATTTGGGTGTAACTATGCTTAACACAGAACCATGGAGTCTCAGAATTGGAAGAGACTATCAACACCAACACATCCAAACCATATTTGATCATACAAATATCACCAGAAAGTTGTCCTTCCTTTGTTTGAACACCTCCTAACTTTGGCATTCCATTTTTAGAAAGCTTTAATCGATAGGAATCAAATTCAGCAGACAATGATTAAATGCCAATTAAGTGCAAAATACTGGACTAGAGGATATTACAAAGAGGTACTCCCAAAGTGCTCACATTTTGCTTCAGGAGGAAGAGGGAGTATTAAAATATACAAAAAAATACAAAGTTATTTGAGGAGATAGAGATCAATAACAACAAAGGGATGAAGGCTGATGGGAAAATAGCTATTTTAGCCAAGTCTTAAACACAACTTTTCTGGACTCTACTACAATATTCCTTCCATTCTACTATGATTCCTCTCAATGCATAGAAGTAGGTGGAGATACAAAAGGAAGCACTAAAATTCTAGTACATTGGAATTTAAGTGTATGGAGAAGAGAATGCAAAATAAGATTGGACAAATAAGTTGGAAGCATTGTAGAGAGCTTTCAATACCAGGCTGTGAGGTTTGCCTTTTATGCTAGAGGTAAGATTATTGAGGAGAGTGATATGCTAGTATAGCTATGTAGTTTTTTTTTTTTTAAGATATGCAAAGTTCTTTATACATGTTATATTTCTTGATCCTCACAACAATGCTATGTGGCAAGTACTATTATTATCCCCATTTTATAGATAAAGAAACTGAAGCTGAGAGAGGTTGTGACATACTCAGGGTCACACAGCTAGTTAAGTGTCTGGGATTGGATTTGAACTCATGTCTTCCTGACTCCTGGGCCAGAAGTTCACATGTAAGGAATCAAGTCATGGATCTAAAGCCTAGCAGGGGGAGCATTTTATCTCTAGTGGAGGTGGAGAGAGGGTAGTCCCTAACAAGTATCCAAATCACACTGTGATTGTGGCTGGACCCCTCGGTATCTCCATCTCCACTATCCCTAATGGACCAGAATTTCAACTAAGAGCCATAAAATAGCAGAGCAGGAGGGATCTTTGAGGTCATTTAACCTAATTTCTACCCACAAACAAATTATTTTATAGATGAAGAAAATGATACTTAGATAGGGGAAAATGACTTAAGTAAGACTTATTTTAAGTGGAAAAACTAAGACTAGAATTTCAATCTTTTGATTCTTGAACCAAGGCTTTTTGTTGTCTATTTGGATAATTTTCTGTGACCTTATGGGATATGTGGAAAGAAGAACATGGAATAGTGCTTAGTATATAAGAGGTTGTGAGGAAAATATTTAAATATGATAGAAGAGTAGGGGTAAAAGAGCAGAAACCAGAGAAGGAGGCTAGAGGGAAGACAATTCAGGATTTTCCAGCATGGTCAGCAAAGAGATGTGGGACTCCATCTAGTCAAGGTATGTAGCTTCTAAATGCCCCCTAGTGGTCAGCAGGACAAGATTTGTCGCTGTCCATGGCCTGGTCTTCTGGAACCTCCCCCACATTTATCTTTTTTTGGGGGGGGAAGGGAGTCTTTCATAGATTCTACCTTTTTTTAGGGGCCACCCACATGCTCATTACATCCCACTAAAATCCTATTGTTTTATCATCCTTCCCCTATAGTCTTTGCATAGGGGAAGTTCTTTTGTTTTAGTCATGCCCAAATCAATTTCTGAACCAAGATTGAGAAAATTCTTACCCCACAAGTGATTTCAAAGGTTCAACAAGCATTTTTACGTGCTATTATCTATATGGCTAGGAATTGTGTTAAATGCTGGAAATGCAAAGATAATATGAAAGTAAGCTCTCTCAAGGAGCTTCCATATCTACTGGGGATAAGTGAATGTAACCTCTAACCTAAAGGCCATTAGTATAGGATTTTCCCTTATTGGTAGAGAATTAGCTTATAATTGCTGGACATGTCTATTCTGCCTGCCTTTGAGCTAAACCTCATAGGTGGCTCACAGGTGATACAGATGAGGAGAGGGAATCAGACTTTGTCATACATGGGGACCTTACAATTGGTAAGTTCTCATATCTAGAGCCCTCTTGTGTAAGTACAAGATATATACAAAATAATTTTGGTTGGTAAGAGGGTGATAATGCTGTACTAGCAACTGGGGCTAGGGTGAGGGCTATTATGGTGTCCCAGTCTGCATTTATCTAGAGGCCCAGTCAGTTTTGGAGCCGATATTCTGTAATCTGTATCATTCATCCATAAAGTGAAGAGGATGGATTGGCAGACCTCTAAGGCCCCTCACAATTTTATTTCTCATCTCTGTGCTTTTGCATAAGTTCTTTCAATTTTTTGGAATTTTCTCCCTTCTTATCTCTGCCTCTAAGAACTCCTGACTTCTTTTAAGGTTTAACTCAAGTAAAACCTCCTATCAGAGAGGCTTTTATAGATTAATTTTTAGTGCTGCTGATAACATAAATCATTTGTGTTTATTTGGTAAATCATTTGTGTTGATTTGGTAAATTATTTTATGTATTTGGGGTAGATATGATAGATACCAACTCTCTTTCCTTCCTCCCCATACAAAATCCTTATCTCTTTGGGAGGGAAACCAGAATTCTCACTCTATTCCAACCTTTGAGTCTACTTCCTTCTTCCCCGCCTTAGTAGAATAGTCCCCTCAAATCTAATCATTATGAGGAATTCACCAACTACCTTTCTTTTGGTAAAATAAAGGACCACTAAATTGTGAATCCATCCAGTGATTCTGGAAAGCAATTTACAATTGTTCTCCCAAAGCTGTAAAACTATATGCCCTTTGTTATCACTAGTAAGTATAAATCCAAAAAAAATTAAGTAAAGGGGGGAAAGACACGTACAAAAACATGTAGTAGTTCCTTTTTGGTGGAAAGAATCAAGTTTTAAGAATTGATGGTCAAAATTTGACCATCAGCTGGGGAATGATTGAACAACTCATGATATATGAGTATGATAATATAATATTGTAAAAAATAATGAAGGAGGATGGTTTCATAAAAAAATAAACTGAAACGTGTATGAAGTAATGCAAAAAAGTTAGAATCAGAAGAACAATTTATACAATAATAACAATACTGTAAAGATAAGTAATTTTGAGAAACTATGGTCAAAGCAACAATAAATCACAATTTCAGAGGACTAACAATGAAAAATGCTATCTACTTCCAGATAAATTCAGAATATAGATTGAGGCGTATGATTTTTTTTTTCAACATGGCCAATGTGCAGTTAATTTTGTTCAACTATGGGTGGCTTTATTTTTTATGCTTTTCTTAATTGAAGTAGAGGTAGGGGAGAAAATTTGGACCTGAAAATAAAATAAATTGAATTACAAGAAAAAATAAAGGACCATCCGAGCTTTCCATCTGCTATGTGGGCCATTGGCTCTTACCATCTGTCTTGTCACTATGCCCTCCAGACCTCTAGGCATTTCCATCTGATTTGCTAATTCCCTCTTGGGAATCCCAGACTTTTTGAGTTACCCTATAGCTGAACCCTCTTATATGTAGTCTCCTTTAATTAGAATATGAACTCCTAGAGAGTATCTAGCACATAGTAGGTAATTTCTATTTTTATTCCTGTAGTTTAATAAATGTTTTTAAATTAATTTATTATTACATTATAATATAAATGCAGGAATACTAATCATGGACAGAGATGTCCTTCATTCTGTCTCTTTGCTTCTCCAACATTGCACTTAGAAAAGGTGCCTTTGCCCATGTTTTATACAATAACATACGCAATACATTAAAATTATGTGTACAACAATACATATTGATAGTAACAATAACACCTCTCAAAGTTTACTGGATACATCACACTATTCAAAAAGAGTCATTCAAAAGGCCCAATGATAAGAAAGAGCTATCCTATATTTCACCTTTTGTATAACTATCTGGCCCCAATTTCAAATGGCTAATTAATGAGTCTGAAACTCTATCTTAAAGGTCTTCCAGTTTGTTTCAACTCATTGAACTTGGAAAGATGTCTCACTGAGAGGGCATAGTTGCATACATAATTATGTTGTGCATTATATAGGTTAACCTTGCCAGTTTGACCATTCCTTAAGAAGCTAGAGCACTAAATCTTGGAAGGAATGTGGTGCAGAGGAAGGGGAACTTACTTGTTTATCAAGATGATCTAGATTCAAATCTCACACTTGATGTATTATCTATGTGACTGGACAAATTAATTATTTAACCTCGCTGAGCCTTGATTTCTTTATGGGTAAAATGAGTGGGACTGGCTTAGATGGCCTCCAAGGACGTTTTCAGCTTTAGATTTGTGAATGTAAGGTAAAAATGTTCAAGCAGTCACATTTCATGGCCCAGACAATAATATTTCCTTCCAAATACAGTTAATGCTCAACTTTAGTGGGGGTGGGAGTAATGTTTCTAGAAAACAGTGCAAATGTCAAAAATATGAATGTTGATACACTGAACCTATGGAAAATAGGGTATTAGAATCCTGTTAAGACCAAAAACTAATCTTTTGTTTAGAGGTTGCTAAGAATACATTTTTCTGCATACAATTCTTTATAATAAAATATTAGATCTGTTTAACCTCCCCATCTTGCCCCAGCCTGTGTAACTTGATGAAATTATGAGCTATTCTGTGCAGGGTTACCCAAGATGAACAGGTCATAGTGGAGACAAAAGGTGATCCACTGGAAAAGGAAGTAGCAAATCACTAGTATATTTGTCAAGAAAACCCCATGGAAAGTACTAACATGATAAAGGAGATGACATGGAAAACCTCAGGTCAAAAGATGTCCAATACAATATAAACTTGGACAGACTTAAAGAGATAATGGAGTATAGAAGGACTTGGTGTGCTATGGGCCATAGGGTCATGAAAAATCATACAGGCTGAACCAACAACAATTTTGTTTCCTATGAAATAATCCACAAAATGCAGAATACAAAATAAAAGTAGTAATATGCAAACCACTTTTTCCCTCTGATAATTCCCTAGAATTCTGTGACCTTTTGTAGTAAGATCTCAAACAAGAGCAAACAGACCATTGATTTCAAGACAATACTATGCTACCTTGATTATTCTCTGAAAACTCAGGGAGATGTTTCTGGGACTTTAGCAGCAACTGTCAGAAGACACCAAGACTGAAGAGAACTTGACATCACTTCCAACAGGTCGAATATGCCTGGTGCTCTTTACAATGATAGACTGAACAAGACCTGTGAAGCACCTTTTAAGATACTAGCCAACCATTCCACAAACTTACTAATAAAATCATGAGAATGCTTAAAGTAGTGAAAATTGAGCTTTGACTGAACTCAGCTAAACAGTAACAACTATACAGTATTTGTCTGAATGGAATATAAACTAAACTATAAGCAAAGGTTATGTAATTTTTGTCTTCGTGTCCCCAATATCCACCACAGTGCCTGGGATATAAAAGACACTTAAATATAGTGTGATTTTTAATCAGAAACTACAGAATATGGAATTATATGGCAGCATATCAGGCACTCAGCCCCTTAATGACTGTTTCTCAATGGCTCAGCATCTCAGCAACACAAAGCCTAATTTTAAGCAGATGTTCATAGCAATCAGACCAAATCTCTACCTCTTCTCCAAGGACAGGGGACTTGTGCAGTTTTTCACCAAGGTGCTGGTAGTTTTCCTCAGATAATTTGGCCCAAACTGGGCAATTGGTTTTATCCTCTGAGCCTTCTTCTTCATCCACTCTGCTGAGGGGACCACTGGGCAAGAAACAAAGAAGCTTCTTGGGTTAGCTTCTGTTAGAGGTCTACTCCATTGTCTGTCTCCTACATTATGTGCTCCTTTGAAAAGGGGGCATTTTTTGGTAAGCATTAACATAAATTATACAAATGACTAAATGGCTGCCTCATCCTTCCACAAAATCTTGCCCTTTGTGTCACTGGCTATATATGGCCCCTTAATTAATGTAAAGACTACCTCTCAAGTCTCTTCCCTGACATGTCTTATTACTGGTGATTGAACTGCTCCAAACTCAGTCCTTTGGAATGATTTAACTTTCTTTATCTTATAACTAGTCCTTGGTTAGAGGGTGGTAGCTGACCACTTCTGGATCACTGCTTTTGCTCCTCCTCTTCAAGGAGGTGACAGAGTTTTGGTTTACAATTTTGGAAAGCAACAGAAATTTTACTTGCATTTATTGAATAATAACTATAATAGCACCTGATGTTTACAAAGACTTTAAGATTTACAATATGCTTTACAAATATTATTTCATTTTATCCTCACAATATTGGAAGGTAGGTGATATTATTCCCATTTTATAGATTAGGAAACTGAGACAGACAGGAGTAAGTGACTTGCTCAGAGTCACACAGTCTGAGAACAGATCTGCTCTTAGGCCTTCCTGACTCCAAGTCCAGAGCTCTATTAATCTTTCATTTTACCTATACAATCAGAATGGCTTACATTCTGGAGGTGATTACCAATATTGGGGCTATACAAATGAGCCAATATAGCTGTTCCCATAAAAGCTATCTGAGGATGGGTGGAGCTTCTATAGGGTACTATCTGGGCCTCCCGGATAGGCAAACCACAATGGTTCTTTCAGGTATGTGGCCCCTACAGGCTCTCAAAAAGGGTCCCTGGTGCCCATTTAGGTCTTCTCAAATCATTGTATCAGCCTCTAGGAGCTTCTTGAACATTAGGTCATTTCCCTTGGCCCTTCAACTGTGACAATCTTAAATGACCCAGGTTCATTTAAGGAGGGAGATTGGGTAGCCCCTCCAAGCTTCTGATGTTGCCTCTGAAGTTTCTTTCTTATATGATCATGGCTAAATCACTTCCCTTCTTTGAAAGAATTGGACTAGATGTCCTCCTCAAAGGTCCCTTCCAGTTCTAAATCCTGTAATCTAGGATCTTGTGAACCACTTTGCTACATGTGAGCATGGAGAAACCTGCCTTCATTTATCACAGTTTCTGAGCTCTTAATTCATAACATCAAGATACAGGAGAGGGGGAAAGAGCCAGCTGGCATTGTTCTGCTTTGTTGGCAGTGCCCTCCTCTTCATGTGGCTTTCTGCCTGTTCTGTCTTAGAAGTACCCTTGTGGATTGTTTTTTGATTTTCTCCTCAGGGAGCCTTTGGTTGGGAAGCTTCAAATGGATCAATCTTGACTCACACTCTGACTTCTTGGTCATGCTCCAGTTTTATATGGCTGAGACCTGGGCTCCACCCTCATCCCAAATGCTGTGTTGGAAAACATATCATTTCTCCTTATCCGGCTTCCACGGTTATCCTGGTCTAGCCAGTATGCCCATCAGAGATTCTCTTCAGTCCTCAAGGAAAGCCCTTCAGTTGTTGGTCCTTTATGGACTAGAAGTAGTGCTCCTAGGGACTTAATGGAATGGTCTGTATGTATGTATGTGTGTATATACATACACACATACATACATACATATATATATGTGCATAATGGGCACATGTGCCAGACTTATAGGGCATAACTTACCTAGCACTCCTAGATTTCTTAATCATGGCATTTTCTCCTCCTTTGTTTTCTTGGGAAGGAAAGGCTATCTAAATAGCCATTATTGGTCACTGATGAGTCCAGGCCCAGAATCTCCTAGACAAACCAACAGATGAGAAGAATACAAAATTTACAGAATCATAGTCACAGAATCTAAGAAAGGGTCCTCAGCCACCATCTAGTCCAACCCATATATAAAAGAAATCCCTAATTGAACATACTTAACAAAGGTTAGTGCTAATTGTTTAAAATTTTTTTCTGACATAATGTCTAAATTACTGCTTTTGCCCTTTGAAATGAACAAATCTAATAGTAAAATCTAGTCAAGTCTACAAGTCAGCCCTTTAAGTACAGAACACTAGAACAGGAACCATGTGATCCCTGAGTCCAGGCTAAGCATCTCAAGTTCCTTTAAGTGATTCCCATATGATATGGACTCAAAATCACTTACCATCCTGGTTGCTCTCCTATAAATATTCTCTGCCTTATCAATGTCTTATGTTTATCATATTGTCTGTTACATAATAGGTGCTTAATAAATATTTGTTGACACATATCATGAAAGTAAAGATAATAAAATTTAGCAACTGATTAGATATGAGAGTGGTTGAGGAATTGAGGATAATACCAAGATTGTGAATCTAAGTAACTAACTGAAAGGAAGGTAAAATCCTTGACAGAAATAAAGGAGGGATAGGTTTGGGAGGAAAGAACTCATGTTGAGTTTGAGATTACTACAGAAGATCCACTTAAAAATTTTCAAGAAACACCTGGAAATAGTCCACTGCTGCTC
This sequence comes from Sminthopsis crassicaudata, assembly GCF_048593235.1. NCBI lineage: Eukaryota > Metazoa > Chordata > Mammalia > Dasyuromorphia > Dasyuridae > Sminthopsis > Sminthopsis crassicaudata. The sequence goes on from NC_133617.1 coordinate 631,947,426, forward strand.
AGTAGAGAGACTAGAGGTTTGGAGAAATATAGATAAATCTGGGTATCATCTTCATATAAGGGATAATTAAGCCCATGGAAACTCAGGAAATAATCAAGTGAGAAAGTGCGGAAAGAGAAAAAAAAAAGGAGGTCCCAGGACAGAGCTTCATAAGCTACAGTTAAGGGCATTGACATAGAAGATGTACCTGCAAAGGAGACAAGAAAGAAAGATAAAACGGGTAGGAGAAGAACCAAGAGAAAGCAGTATCAAGAAAATCCAGAACTGTGTCAGTTGAATACAAGCTCCTTGAAGCCAGTTAGAGTTTACTTTTGTCTTTATATCTCTGGCACTTAGTAGAACCTTATACATAGTAGGTCCATAACAACCCTTTGTTTAACTGAACTGGCATTATTACTACACACAGGAAGCAGCAGTGGTGGTAACAGGGAGCAAGAATGCTGGATATAGGAGATTTGGAGTTAGGGATCCCAATACTTGCTAGGCAGAACATCATAGATTTAAAACTAGAAGGGACCTTAAAGGGTCATATTAGGTCATTTCCCCTGGCCTTTCAACTGTGACAATCTTAAATGACCCAGGTTCCTGGGGGGAACTCCAATCCTACTTCACAAAATTATTGAGAAATGAGAAACAGAAATTTTTGTGCCAGCCCATAGACTGGAAATCTGAAATTCTTCTCTGTGATCTTGTCTTTCCATCTTCTAGATTACTTTTACCAATCAGGTTTTTTGTTCACTGTTTTGCTCTTACCCTCTACCCTTCCATTTTCTTAGTGCACTATCCCTGTTCTGGTCTCACTGTCTTCCTTCCCTCCAACCTGAAAAGGTCAAACTAGGAGTTGTCCTACCCTCTTGACTCTCTTGCCCTTTGCCCTCTGCTAGTCCCAAACCCTCCATTACCTTCCACCTTCTGGCCTTTTTAACTCCTACAACATAACTGTAAAAACTAGATCTATTATAAATGCATATTATCTAATCTCATGTAGATATGCACTGCTGCACAGCAACTGTTTTATGCTGGTTGACATCATCATCCCTGAAGTAGCTACTCAAAACCTCCACCTCTCTCTCCTAATATTAATCAAGCTCCTTTTTTTTTTTTTTTTTTTTTTTTTTTGCAAAAGCAAATCAGAACATTATAGCCTTAGAAATGGAAGGGGCATTGGAGATCTTTTTTATAGGTGGAAAAATTGAGGACTAGAGAGATTAAATGGTTTGTCCAAAGTGACACTGACTGTTAGCAGCTGAGCTAGGAGTCAAAATTTAGGTCCTTTGAATCCAAATCTGTTTCTCTTTCCAGGTTGCTTCTACTTTATCAAAGAAGCCAGGGACAAAAGAGGCCACCTATATGACTCCTTTTTCTTCTCAAAACCCTTCTACATCTTCACCAGTTCGATCCTTCTTTGTTCCACTGTGTAAGGCAGAGATACCAAAGTCCTTTTCATGTGCCTTATTCCAGATGCCTCCTATATTTTCCTCCCTCCCTCTCTCCTTCCTTCCTTCCTTCCTTCCTTCCTTCCTTCCTTCCTTCCTTCCTTCCTTCCTTCCTTCCTTCCTTCCTTCCTTCCTTCCTTCCTTCCCTCCTTCTTTCCTTCCTTTTTTCCCCTTTCTTTCCTTCTCTCTCCCCCAATCTTTAATGTTTTCATTAAATAGAATGCTAGTGATTTTTGCGCATTTATTTTGTAGCCTGTAACTTTACTTCATCTCTTACTTGTCTCAATTAGTTTCTTTGATAATTTACTAGGATTTTATAAATAAATCAACATGTCATCCCAAATGGGATAATTTTATCTCTTCTTTATATATTTTTACATTGTTAGTTTCTTTTCTTTTTTTCTTATTGCTATGGCTAGCATTTCTGGGACTATAAAAATTATAGAAGGGAGAGTGGGTATCCTTACATTACTCCTACACTTATTGGGAAAGTTTCTAGTATATTTTCATTACGTGTGATGCTTGGTTAACCTCTTCATATATTTGGGCTTCTTCCTTGGTACCTATAAACTTGCTATGTTTTATCTATCCATCAAAAATGTTTCCTTGATTAAGGGCTTGAGTCACTTGAAGCAATTAATCAATCTCCCCCACATCAATTGAAGCAACTAATGAGATGCTATTTTTAGATAACTTTACAGGATGCAAATTAATCATCCAATCAAAGACATGAAATATATGGGAAGCTATAAAATATTTGAAGTATATCTACCAAGGAATTTGGAATTATTACCCTAAAGTTACTAAAATCTACATGCACTTTGACCCTGATATATCCTGATTATGTCACTATTCCCATAGAAAGAGTAAATGTACAAAAAAAAATTATAGCATCTCTTCTTGTGGTAGTAAAAAATTAGGTGTCTCCCTATTGAGGAATGGCAAGTTGTAGTGATATAAATATGATGGAACATTATTGTGGTATAAGAAATGATGAAATGGACAGTTTCAGAGGAAACTGGGAAGACCTCCCTGAATTGATTGAGTGAAGTGAGCAAAGTTAGAAGAATAATTTATACAGTAGCATTATAGAGAAACTTTGAAAGACTTTAGAACTTTGATTAATCAATGATAAATCACCAATCCAAAAGATGAAATGCCACCACTTACTGACTACCAGAGAGATGATAATTTTGAAATGAAAGTTCATGTTTTTAAACACAACCAATATTGGAATTCATTTTTTGAGACTTTATAACTATATATCAAATGCTTCACTTTTTTTCATTAAGAATTGCTTGGAAAAAAAGAAAAAGAAAAAAAAAAAGAATTGCTTGGGAATTATAAATAAATTAATAAAAAAAGAAGAAAAAGATCATCAATGAGCTAGGTAAAAACAAGAACTAGACATTTCCACAGAAAACATCAATTAAAACCTTTGGATTAGATTCAAAAAGTCCTTGATCAGTTTTAAAATTTTTGAGAGCTATTGGATGAGATGGAATGATGTTGCACAGGAAGTACATTTCAATTAGTTGAAGAATCTTGGGTCATACTCTGTGGGGCATATTTAAAACAAGCAAACTCGTTTGAAATTAAGTATTTAGAAACTTAGTAGCAGAACCCATTTCAATCAAACTCTCCCTCAATTTACAAGGAGAAACTTCTAAACTTTGGAGACCATATGACTTGGACTTTATTATATTCTGGCAGTGTCCCCAGAATAGTCATGACTTCAGGCACTATGTGCATCAGGAGTCAAGGGCAATGTAGACACACAAGAAAGGTTATTTTCAATGCTATACAAAGATTAAAGATACATCATCCTTAATGAGAATTTCATGATTATCCCATGAAGGAGAGAAAATAACTTCTAGAAACCAGAATCCTTGGATGTCTTTTCTGGTTTGTTATTTCTTCCAATATCCTCACCAGTAATCATCTTTCAAATAACAGTATCGCCCCCAAATCAATTTACTGAGGATAGGTGATCAAACAGTTTTCCTGAGGTAATATGCCTATTCTTGGAGGCAACCATGTGAGTCTGAGGGATTGAGAATTCATGAATTCTCATCCTCCTTATGGAGGCTTTATTTACTCCAGTTCTTGAAAAAAGATAACCATTGTCAAAAAGATGAATCCAATCTGTGGCTTGGGTTGCCAAAATATATGGGTATTTGTTTGACAATACAGAATTAAAGTAAAAAGCCAATTCAGTAGTTCCACAAAATATTTCAATATTTCAAGTATCAGTTTCTTGAGAAAGTATAGCAATAGTTAAAAGTGATTTCTGCTGCTTGTTTAAATCTTAGCTAATATAATTCTTGAGTTTTTTTGTGTTAAGGATTTCTTTTGTGTAAAGAAAACAAATAGCTACTCTATACCTAATTTACATTGTACATTGAGCACTTTTTAATTTCTCCTTGCCTCTTTTTAAAGAGACTGTAGACTTGAGCTAAACCTAACCTTTAAGTAATTTTCCATGGAGCTCTAAATGGAGACATGTAAAGAGCCAGAGTTTAAAACTTTAAAAAAGTTTTAAAGGTCAAGCTTCCCAGTACTGAACCAGCTCCACATATGTATGAGTCCAGAACTGAAAGGGACCTTTTAGTGGAGAGAAAGGGGACAAGTGCTTTGGGTTCCCCTGGACTCAGCAGCAGATAATTTTGTTACCAAAGAGAGAAAGGAAATTGTGAGAAGCTGATTAGTGGCAAGATTTATGCATGGTCACATAAGGAATGAGATTACCAATTTTCTTTTAGTGGCTCTTTCAGGTGCAAGGAAGAGAGCTTGTCTGAAGTTGGACTGAAACTCCCTAGTTTCATGTCACCATGTGGGAAAGACTTTGGGAATCAGACTTTCTAGGCTGCTAAATTCTGAGTCTTTCTCTATAGACAGAAGACTAGTATTGGGGAAGACATTACTTAGGGTGAAAAAATGGAACCAAAATGAGAAAAGCTTCCTAGTGCTAGATACTGTCAACGATCATGATGAGACTGCTTGGTCAGCCAGAAGACCAACATCTCTTCTCATATTTATATGTTTATAATCAGAGTTGTATCAGATATGCCCAAATCACAGTTAATTGCATTTCCATGATCTGTGAATATGTATAGTTCAGAAAGCCTCTTTGCCATTTTTAAAAACATAGAAGGTAATCTGGGAGAATTTGGGGAAATGGATGGGCAGAGGGATCCATATAGGAGTGCTTTGCTTTAATTTTTGGTGTTTCTAACAATATGTCTATAGTATATTGATTACCTATGTCCCATGAGTAAGGGGGATCATTTGGCAGAGTGGAAAAGTTCTGACATTCAGGGTAGGGCTGAAGCTTCAGACTTCCTATTTTGAAAAATTATTCTGAATGTGGAGAAGTTGTGGTCCTATTTTCCAGAAAACATGGACTTTGAGAGAGTTGTTTGGATTGTGTGAAGCCAAGGTGAAAGTGAAATAGCTATTTAATCATTCTACCAAGTGTTTTATATGTAACGGGGACTGGCCAATCAGGGCTCATTCCTTAGAAAATATTCAGATTTGCCCTTCCTGTTGAAATATAGACAGCCTTCTCTCAAAAGAAGGGTTAGTTCCCTATTTCCCCATTTAGTTTCTTTTCATTAAAAAAAATATTATTTCAAAGTCCAATTCTTTTTGTACATCAAAACAACTGTTTGGTCATGTATACATATATTGTATTTAATTTATACTCTAAAATATTTAACATGTATTGACCAACCTGCCAAATGGGTGGGGGGAAGGAGGGGAAAAATTAGAAAAGGTTTGGCAATTGTCAATATTGTAAAATTACCCATGCATATATCTGGTAAATAAAAACTATTTTAAAAAAAAGTATTAAATCAATTTTTTCAATGATCAAACGTTCATTTATTTTTCATTCCATTGGGAGGAAAAAAGCAAAAGTAAAAGCAAAACCCTTTTTAACAAATGTGCATAATCACACAAACTAATTTCTATATTGGCCATGACCAAAAAGTGTGTCTCATTTAACATATTAAATTTATCAGAGAGTGAATAGTCTTCCTTATCAGTAGTCCTTTACAATCATTATTGATCACTGTATGTCATAATTCTGAAGAATTTCAAAATTGTTCATTTTTACAGTGTTGATGTTACGACATAAATTATCCCTGACAACTTTCTTTTTTTTTCCCTGAGGCAAGGGTTAAGTGACTTGCCCAGGGTCACACAGCTAGGAAGTGTTAAGTGTCTGAGATCAAATTTGAACTCCGGTCCTCTTGAAGTCAGTGCTGGTGCTCTATCCACTGCGCCACCTAGCTGCCCCCCTACTTTCAACCTAATATCCTTTTAGGCAAGCAAATGTAGGAAAAGTAGGTAAAAATCCACGTATCACTCCAGACACATTCTCCCTCTCACCAACATGTTTAGTATCTTTCAAGGACCTACAAGAGGGAGGAAAACCAACGTACTTGGGGTAACACAACTCTAGAATTGTAAACTTTAGTCCCCTTTCTGTCTCCATAGTTATTCATTAAAATTCCTTGATCAACTGCAGCTTCTTCATGGGACAGACAGACGCTTCCTGTCTCTAAGGTGATCTGAGGTGATCCACACCTGGCTAAAATCTCACTGGGCAAGACTCACGACAAATCAGACAACCTGATTTCTTGAATTCTCTGATTTCCTGCTGATTTTGCTATTTTAATAGCAACTATCGCGACCATATTTTTTCCTGCTTCATGGTTACCCGATACATTTCTGAAATCCCTCCTTTCCTCCACCCCGTACCACTCTGGGTACAAATGCTGACTGAGCCTTCACATTTTTGCATATGGTTAGTCACTCGATTTTAATTTATTTGTAATTAGATGCATTTAAATTGTCTACTAATCAGAAGACGGTTTGGATGATTATTCGGTGGTTGGGGTGTTCTTGATAAAAGACGCTGCAGGGGTTCCCGTTTTTCTGCCCTGGTTCTACAACTAAGGAAACGGAAGTAAAGAAGGTTCAAGGACCCTCCCGGCCAGTAAGTGGCTGAGGAATGTGATGCCCGGGGCTGCTGACGGCCCGTGCTCCCTCCGCGGGGCCGCTCGGCTGTCCGCTCGGGGCGGACTTCTTCCTCCGGATCGTTGCTTGCCTGTGAGTCCGGCCTAGGTTTGTGAAGGCCTCCCTTAAGGCCCTGGGAAGTGGCTCGTGTTCTCTTCTAGTTCCCGTTATCTTTTTAACCGAGCAAAGGATGGAAAAGGAGAGGTCTGGCCAAGGAAAGTAACGCGCAGCGCCCCGCCCCCCTCGTCCTTATTAGCGGACCGCGTTATTAAGTTGGCTGTGGTGACTTGTGTGTGTTCCTCACTCGGCCTCCTCGCTGATTGTAAGCTCGTTAACCACATTCAAGATGCACGAGTAACATTTCTGGGGCGCTTTCTTCGCGCCAATCCTGAAGTAGGCGGGGGGTTATTCTCCCAATTTCACAGGTTAGTGGGGCCGTTAAGCAAATTACCCGGGGTCACAGAGCTATTCAGTCACGTAGAAGGTCAGGTTTCTCCCCCCCCTCCCCCTTTTTGTGCCAGGCCCACCCCCACCTCACGGGTACAGGCTGAGTCGAGTCCTGGCAGGAGTGTAGAGGACGGAGCTGACGTGGGGCTCGTGGGCGCGCCCCTGACTCCCAGGAGCTCCGCCATCTCACGGGGTCAGAGGATGCTCTCAGCTCGCCAGCTTGCACCATTTCTCTTTTCCTTCGGTTCGGGTTGGGGGTGCCAGCGAGCCGGAGCTGAGCAGCAGGACCTGGCGGAGGCGGGGCTAGGAGATGGGGGCGGGGCCTCGAACAGGCCGCGGCAGTTTTCCCGCCGAGCTAGGGCTGCAGGTGTGTGTCTGTGTTACAAGCTAGTGCCCCCGACCCCTCTCCCACCCCGCCCCCCCACCCCCCGTACGGCCGCCATGCTGCCTGCCGCCTGTTCCCACAGGTAAGGGTTCCCTTTTGGACACACATTGGACACCATGCACGCATTTGTGGGCACGGCAACCATTGGTGCCGGTGACATTCCGACTACATTCTGAGACCCCCCAGCCTTCCAGGGCGCAGTGTGCGCGCGCAGGCGGGGGGTGGGGATGAGGGGAGAGAAGGAATGTGTGAAGGGAAGGGCGTGAGACAAATGGGGAGGGAAGAGGGAAACGGGAGAAAGGAAAGGGGGATGGGGAGGAGAAGTGGGAGACGTGGGGAGGAGGGGGGCGAAACGGAGGGAGGGAAAAGAAAGAGGAAGGAGGGGGAGAAAGGAAGGGGGCTGGGGAGCCGGTCCTTGGGGGAGGTAGCTGAAGCCGTGCGGGGGGCGTTTGCAGGCTGGTCACGGAGATCCAGGCAGCGCTGACGGCTTGTCAGAAGAAGGAGAAGGAGCTGGAGCAGTCGCTTGCCCGCTGCCGAGTGTTGCTTCAGCCCTGGTACCCGGGGGAAAGGGGAGAGGGGTGGCCCGGCTCCGTCCCGATCCCGCCGAGGAATGGTCCCTCGGGCCCCGCCCCCTCCTTTTGGGGTGCGGCACCCAGCGTCTCCCGAGCCCTCCAGAAGGGGGAGAACACGACGTAGATTTTAGGGTCACTAGGGCCCGTGGAAGCATCGCGACTAACCCATTCATTTCACTTTAGAGACAAGCACCGAGGCCAGAAAAGTGACCTGCCTAAGTTCACACGGCGGTAAACTGAGGCAGCGTTTGAACCCAAGTCCGCCGGTCATTACCGTGCTGAGCTTCCCCATCCATGAGGACTTGTGTGTAGGAAGAGAAGGGGGCAGGAGCTTTTGGGGGTGGGAACAGCAAGGGGGCAGAGGTCACTAATGTATAGTAACAAGACCCGGATTCGCTAAATAAATCAGACATTCTGTCACGTTTGGTTCCTTGTTTGTCCAAACGGTGGGAATGGTTCTGAGAGCAGTCCCTTCCTCACTGGGGGTTGGGAGGAAAGCCCCTTGATAACGAAAGGGTGCGGTGCTATGAATCTTGTCTCCTCCCAGGGAAGCGCCCGCCCCCCCCAGCCCGGAGCCCGTCCCCCGGAGCACGGAGACTAAACCTGGTGAGCCTTGGCCTCTCCCCTCCCCCCACACCCACCTGGGGCGCTGGTCTGGGAAGGGGGCAGCTGGGAGTGAGCAGCTGGATGGGAAAGACAGATTGCTGTTTTCTAACAATCCAAGTGCACCGGCCTCAGACTGAGGGAAGGGTTTAGTGGGGGGTCTCAGAGTTCTTCCCTGATTTCTAGCTTCCTCAGAATGTGAACCAACTCCCAAAGACCTCAAGGAATTGGAGCTGCTGACCCAAGCCCTGGAGAAGGCCCTTCGGGTCCGGAAAGGCATTTCCCAAGGCCAGGCCCAGGAGAGTGCCGCCAGTGGCAAAGCTGCCGCTCCTGTCGTCACTGCCCAGGCAGACCCGGGGGCCAGGCCCAGAACTTCAAATGCAAAAACCTCTGTTCCAACCAAGCCTCCGCCTGCCTCGCAGAGGGCCAAGACTAGGGCGAAAAAACCTGCCAGAGACTCCTCTAATAGGGGCAGGGCCCTCCCACTCGCCAGGCGGCCACACGACCCAGTGCCCGTGGAGGGGCCGGCTCAGTCCTGCCCCCTGCCTCCCCAGGGCCAGGTCCCAGAACTCCCAGCTCCTACCCCAGGTTCAGTCTTAAAAGAAGCAGGTGCTGCTGGGCCCAGTCCCGGACCAGAACAAGCAAAGACCCAACCAGGCCTTGTGCCTGAGGCCTTCCTGCTCAAGGACAAAGGGTACGCTTCGATGCATGATTGGAGTTTTGACAAAAGTGGTTGGGGTTTTATAGGCTTTGTTCCACTCAATTTAGACTTTTCTGGGCCCAGTTCTGGAGGAAAAATTGAAACAAACTTTGGACCACATATAAAGGTTAATGAGGATTTTGGAGGACCACACTTCCCAGGCCTAGTCTTGTACTCTCAAGAGTACCTTCTAAGTGCTCCAGGCTGCCTGCCTGACAATCCAGGGTGATCCTTTTGGGCTGTCTTCCCCTTGGCCCTGCAATCTAGAGCAGAGTAGACCTCTGCTAGCTTCCGAGGTGCCAGGCGTGAGCCGTTTATCTTCAGGCCACTCAGATTCAGCCGTGGCATCCAGAGGCTCCCTGTTTACTATGAGGCCTGATACCATGGCTCCAGTGAGGTTGAATCCTTTTACTACCTTAGGGTTTTTGCCTGAGTCCAACGCAGCTGCCAGGTAATACAGGTGCTGGGTTCCTGCTACCTAGACACCTTTTCTCCCCAGCTCTGCCCTTGGCCCTTGGTTCATTTCTGCAATCTTGTCATAGGGAGCCAGCAGCCTGATAGCCCAGAGCTGCCTGGTCACAGGGCCTCTTCCTCCTGCAAGCTCTTTAGAGGGATTTGGGGGGATAGAGATGGGGCTGCTCTCTCTAGGTCAGTTTCTGAGCATGGTAGTAAGCCCTGATTGGTGATTGCATTTTGCAGGACACAGCTGCAGCTGCCTCTGGCCTATAAGAAAATTGCTTCCAGGAATTCCAGGTGAGATTTGCTCATTAGGCAGAAAGATTTGAAGCCCTTTAAGGATATCCACTGCCAGGTGGGCAGCAGCAAGACTCAGACACCTCAGGCCAAGTTCTAGTGCCTTTGCTTCAGAAATACCCATTCCCATATCCTCTTAATATTCAGCGACCTTTTCAATGACTTTGTCCTTTGAAAAGGAAGTAGCTTCAGAGAAGGGGAATGACTGATTAAGGTCACACTATGAATTGTTGGCAGACTTGGCACTTCTGACCCAGGACTACTGCCTAAACCAATATAATAGAGAAGGGGGGTTTACTTCTTTCAGACTGTCCTCCAAAACTTCCTAGGGCTAGATTAAAACCTAATTTGGGAAATGTTTAACAAAATAAATACAGTACAACATAAATAATGTCAATTTTCATGGTTTATGAAGTTAATAGCAGGCAAAAGGGATCCATTTTTATTTGAGTTCCCACTGCCGTGGATAGTCCATTGTACTGCTGAGAGTCAATTTTTAAACATTAATTAATTTATTTATTTTGAAATTCAGTTTTTAATGACAATTTCCAGAATGGATTGTTCAGCCTTCTGTCTTAGCAGAGATGTCTTGACCTCTGCTTTGCTTCTTTCTCTCTTCTCTAAGCAACTTAGTCTTGGTCAATGGACTTTCTGTGTCCACTAATAGATGATTTTCTCCCAGAAAAATTACCTCATTCAAGGCCTTGTCCTTGCTCAGTAGCTCTGTGTTCTTTTCCCTTAATCAGAGGACTCTCAAGCTCCAAGGCCTATCACGGGGATCAGAGGTAGTACCAAGTATTATGCATAGAGGGACTAATCTACTCCCCATCTTATTATTCAAAAGTGTCCTTGAACCTGCTGGTTCTGGTTTAGTGGAGCTACATGTTAAATTTTCATTCCTGGCTTGATTTCTTGTCTAGACTTAGGGTACTAGAGATTGATTAAGGCTAATAATGAGGATTAAATTTAAAAATGTATTGTGCATTTTTTGAAAAGCTACTTATATATTAAGTATTTACCTCTGCCCTCCTATACATCTATCATATGCAACAGAAATAGGAAAGGCTGATTGAAATGATCTGAGTTTCAGCAGTGTCTGTGCCAGTGTTGTTCAGTTATGTCTAACTCTTTGTGACTCCATTTTTGGGGTTTTCTTGGCAAAGATGCTAAAGTGGTTTGCCATATCCTTCTCCAACTAATAGAACTGATGAGGAAGCTGAGGCAAACAGGGTTAAGTGCCTGGGATCACACAGCTAGTAAGGATCTGAGACTGGATGTGAACTCAGGGAAATGCTTGATTCCAGGCCTGGTGCTCTCTATTCACTGGGCTACCTAGCTATCATGCCTGCTGTCCATGTGTGTACCTGTGTCCATTTTGTTGTGTATTTGTGTGTATTCTAGCCTGTGGGCCCAGGTCCAGCACTTGCAGTCCAGTCCTGATGTTGAAGTGGCTGCTGCCAAAGCCCGTTTCCTGGAGAGAATGAAGGGGACGGTATCCTTGCCAGGTGCAAGGGCTGTGGGGGTGGTGGGGCAGGGAATGCCTCTGACTCTTCAGGCTCTGTAGCTTGGGGCAGGGAATGCCTCTGACTCTCAGGCTCTGTAGTTTGGGGCAGGGAGAGTAGAAGCCAAGGGGAAGAGCTCTTTGGCTAATGGGAGTTTTGGCTAAAAGCCATAGTTACTGAGATCACTCCCTTGAGCTGGTAGAAGACCCCAGCTGTCTCCTAATGGAGCCATCCTTCATATAATAAGACTCACTGGGCCTCTTTGTAGATCCTGTTTGCCAGTGGATTGTTCATTACCACCTTGGGGAGATAGGGCAGATTAGCCATCTGCCAGAGACTCTCTCCCTGGAGCACCTCCTACTGGGGTCTATAAGGAATAGGGGTAGACTCTTGGGGGTGAGGTCAAAGGGAGGAAGAAGCCTCAAGAAAGCTTTCCCTGACTTGCTCTGAGTTTGACCTGCCTAGCTCAACACTGAGTCTTGCTGAGATCCAGGAGGAGGTGAGTCGCCTGGACCAAGCCTGCCACTTACTGACCCAGCATCTGGAAGAGACACTGGACGGAGATGGAGAGGTATCTGCAGGTGAGAAAGGAGGCTCACAGAACTGCCTGGAGTTCAGTTGGCTGAAGGTGATAGGGCAAGCCTGAGTCTGTGTTGAGAAGTCTTGGGGGCTGGGTGGAGATAACTTCTGAAGCCCTATCTTTCCTTTTCCAGCAGCCTCTCTGAGTTGGGAACAAGAATATCGCCGACTGGTCACCCTAGAAGGGCTGCAAGCTGCTGTAAAACGGCATTTGCTTAGGCTGCAAGAGCTTCGGGAAGGTGAGGCTCCCGGATAGGCCACTAGGAGTAGGCTAGACTGATGTCCCACCTTCTGAGCCTTGGTCTTTAGTCTAAAGACAGAGTATGGGTGCTGGGAAGGAAGGAATAATAGATCTCTTGGCCTTGATCTGCCGCCTGGGTGGATGGGGGCGGAGCATTAGGAGTGGGGAGCACCAGCTAGATTCTATAATCCCAGGAAAGAGGAGGAAGTTCACCTTGAGATTCTCATTCCCTTAGAGGCTGCTTTCTAATATGTTGCTCAGAGGTGGTGTTCCTTGTCATAGTATTTGTATTTTTCTTTTTTAGTAATTTTATATCCTTAGGTGCCATCTCTATAGCAAATATAAAAAATAGGGGGAAAAGAGTTTGGCAAAGGTAATCAATAGATCAATTATGTCTAGAGTTTCACACCCTTAGTCTTCCATATTTGCAAGAAGGAAGGGATATATATACTGTCATATTTCTTTGGAGCTGAGCTTAATGTGCTGCTGCAGCTGCTGCTATTGCTCCCTTCTCTTTCTCTTCTTCCTCCTCCATTAATTCATTTATTAATAGCTTTTTATTTTTTGAAATATATGCAAAGACAATCCTCAACACCCACTCCTACAAAACTCTGCAGTCTAAACCTTTCTCCCTCCCAAATAGCAAGCAATCCAATGTAGATCAAATATGATTCTTCAAACATATTTCCATATGTATCATGTTGCACAAGAAAAACTAGATCAAAAAAGGAAATCAAAAATGAGAAGGGAAAAAGAAAGCAAGTGAACAACAACAGTGAAAATACCATATTGTGATCCATATTCAGTCCCTGTAGTCCTCTCTCTGGATGCAGAAGGCTCTTTCTATCCCAAGTCTACTGAAATTGTCCTGAATCACCTCATTGTTGAAAAGAGCCACGGCTGTCACAGTTGATCATAACATAATCTTGCTGTTGCCATGTACAATGATCTCCTGGTTCTGCTCATTTCACTCAGCATCAGTTCATGTAAGTCTCTCCAGGCCTCTCTTAAATCATCCTGCTGATCATTTCCTACAGAACAATAAAATTCCATAACATTCATATACCATAATTTATTCAGCCATTCCCCAGTCTTTGAGCATCCATTCAGTTTCCAATTCCTTGTCACTACAAAAAGGGCCACCACAAACTTTTCTGCACATGTGGGTCTTTTCCCTTTTTTGTGATCTTTTTAGGATACAGGACCAATAGAGACTCTGCTGGATCAAAAGGTATGTGTGCTTGTGCTTCTTAACAACCAAAGCCTGGGTAGGTGCTGGCTTCTCAGCTAAGTTGGGGATCAGGCGCTTCATCTATTCTGCAGACAGTGTCTAGGCCCCTCCTTTCAAGTCTGTAAGTGCTAAGTAACTCGGAATGCTTCACTGCTCCTGCCTGAAGAGCTAGCCCTTTGTCTTCTCCATTAACTTATGCTATTCTACTGAAGGCATTTCTAACTCTGACATTGGTATGTGGCAATAGATCAGACAGCAGGAAATGGAGTTCTTAGCACTCCTTGTGGTGGAAGATACCTGGGGGAAGGGAAGAAGCATTTATTTAAAGCCTACAATGTGCCTATTTTATAAAGATTATCTCATTCAAATCTAACAACAATCCTGTTAGGAAAATGCTATTATGATTCTTAATTTACTGTTGAGAAAACTGAGGCAGAAGGCAGACAGGTTGTATACCCAAGATCACATAGGTAGTAAGTGTCTGAAGCTGGATTTGAACTTGGATTTTTCTGATTCCAGGTTTAGTATTCTACCCATTGTGCCATTGTGCCTAGGTGGTATACTGGATAGACCTACTAAAGTGGCAGGGTTTCTGCCTTCACTATAGGTTGCCCCACTTGGCTGCAGAGCCACAGTTAAAATTGATCATGGCCACTTTGGTATCATCAAAAAAAATCTTAAATCTTAGAGTAAGATCTGGATCAATTACACTACCTATAAGAATATAGCCTCTTTTAAAGCTTCCTTAAAGTACTATACTGTAGAAATGTGAGTGATAGCTATTCTGCTCTGGTTCTTTGGGGGGAGGGGAGATAGCTAGTGGGCCTATTTGCTGTAATAGTGGGGTGAGCTACCCATCCCAACAGTTAGCTTGCAAGTAGCAGGAGGCTCTGATTCCCTATTTTCTCTTCTATTCCTCTTCTCTTCCCCACAGATACAGCAGAGGAACACTGCTTGGGATCCAGGACTGTAGAGAGCTTTACTTGGGACTCAACTCCATGTTTAGGAGGAAAGGGATTGAGCGGGCCCACTAACCGTCTTGTCTACTCCAGTGTCCAAGAGCTACAGACCATGACAGCTCTCAAGCTTCGTGTGGCGATGTTGAAGCAGCAGATCCACCTAGAAAAGGTATACACCTGACCTGTCCTCAAATGGTGGCAAGATTTCCTATTGAGCCAGCCATCTGCTTACTCCTTTTTTATGAACTCTTCTCTCTGTGGACTTAATAATTCTGTGTCTGAGAAGTCAGAAAAGAAAGTGGGTATCCAGGAAGGAAATTTTCTCCTCTGGAGGAAGAAATAGTTTAGGGATGTGGGACTAGACCCTTTACATGTGTCTTCTTTTCTTTTTTTTTCTTTCTGGCAGCATCTGCCTTCCCTAAGATTCCAAGAGGACTTGTTATCAGAATCTGGCGCAGTCTTGGGGGTTCTTCAAACTGATGTTCATAGAGTCCTCTATGTGGTAGAAGCACATTCACTTCTGGTGGCTGCATTTTTGTAGTATTGCCACTAAATGTGTTTTTTTATTTTTATTTTTTTATCTGGGTCAGAGGGTGAGAAGGTGTTTTTTTGGCGTAAATAGTCAGGATACAAGCAGTTTGTGTATGTATATACATGGTCACAGTCCCCATGATGGTAGGCTGGAGTCTTTAAAACCCTTATTGTCTCTAAAAAGTCTTTTCTCTGTGGTACCTCTAGGTTATGATGGAAGAGTTTCTCCCCCTGGTGAGATCTGAGACTCCTGCTGACCCAGCTCAGTTGGCACTGTACCGTGCTATCCACAGCCAACTCTGTGAAGCTGGGGAGTGCTTCTCCGTACTGGTGAGAGATGAGCCATCTGTCTGAGTCTGGCATGGTCCCTAGCATCCATCCCTCCAAATTAGGCCCTCCCTCCACTAAACTTATGTTTCTGTTGTCCTGTGTCATTTATTAGCCAGAAACCTTTGCTTTCCGTTGCCTAGGAAGTCTTGAAAGCCATATGGAAACATTAAGCATCCTAGCTGATCTCTGCCCTCCTCCACCATCAATCTCTTGTCCATCTGTCTTTCTGCCTAGCTCAGGACTTTGGAACCCTGGAGCCTAGGCTGAGGACAGGGAGGGGCTTATTGTTTATACAAGGATATGACTCCTTGGGGAGAGGAGAGAGGAGAGGATATGGAGAAACTGAAGAGGTAATGGTAATAGTCCTAAGCCAGAAGACAGAGGGAAACCAGTACAACTAGGGGCCTTAGCAACAGAAAAAGACTTCAGTTTCCTTAAGACTAAAAGTCCCTTCAGGAACTTTCCACTTCACAGATGATCAGCACAGCACGAGATATTTGTTCAGTAGAAGAGAGTGATCGTTAAATTTGCTGAAAGGCATAGTCATCCTTCTTCAGGCTCAGACAGTTGAGGGAGCTATGAGGAGGTCATAAGCTGGGTGCTAGTCCCAGCTCTGTGCCTTACTTTCTGGGTAACAGATTCTTCATCTGTACAATGGGGAGTATAATGTTTGTTTAACTTACTACATAAAGTACTTTAGAAATGTGAATTTTGTCAACATCTAATAAAAGGGTATGTATGAGATTCAAACTCACTAAAAGATACAGTGATTTCAGCTGAAATTTGGCACAACTACAACTCACTTTTTCAATAGAGACAGAGTTGTATAGGATTTACTTTTGTTTTAAATATATTTTTATTCTAAACTTAAAACATGAAAAATTGAGCATTTCTAAATATACAGAACCCAAAAAAAGGATTGCATACAAAACCCTTGGTTTTTTTTTTTTTTTTAAGTATATAATAAAGCCAACTCATCAATTTTTCTCAACCATTCTATTTCTCTGTGCTTCCTTCTGAACTCGTGGACTCTTATACACATTAAAATGTTTCATTGGTGCTTCTTTTTTTTAATATCACCCATCACAATTCCTTTATTTCCCTGCACCATGCATAAACGCCTCCCAAATTAAAAACAGAAAGAAAAAACTATAATAGATAAGCATCATCAAGCAGAACACATTTACACAATGACCATCTCCAAAATTAGATCTTTCCTTCCACACCTTGTGACTGTCACCTCTGTCAGGAGACTGATAACATGCTGGTATGTAAAGCTGTGAAAACAGTTGCTTTGATTAGAGTTCTTAAGTTTTTTTTAAAGGTGTTTTTCTTAACAATGACTTGTTATTGTACAAATCATTTTTCAGGTTTCTCTGAACATGTTCCTTTCAGCATTTCTTACAAGATCATATTTCATTATTTTCATAAACCATAATGTATTGGCACTACCTTTTCTTTTTTTTTTTAACCATTCTTTGACACAACAGAAAATTCTGCTATGAGCATTTTTGTACACATCTTCCCATTCACTCTTTGTTTTATCTATTCAGGACCGTATGCCTAATTAGTGATATGACAGAGTCAGAAGATTTCACAATTTAGTAAATTACTATTTATAATTCCAAATTGATTTTCATAATGGGATTAAATCATAATTTCAACAATGGTACATCATTGTGCCTGCCTTCCCACTCCTCTCTAATTATAATTTTTTCATTTTTGTCACTTGTTTTAGTTTTGATTTCTATTAGTCATCTGGAGCATTTTTTCATATGGTTGTTGATAATTTGCCTTTTTTCTCTTGAATGACCTGTTTTTACCCCTGGCCACTTATCTGTTAGGGAATGACTCTTGTTCTTCTATTTTTGTATCAGTCTTTGAGCTTTAGGTCTGCAGCATTAGCAACCTATTTGCTTTTTTCTATGGAAATTTTTAAGTCTACCAAAAGTAATCACAATGGGCTGGAGTCCACTTTACAGCTTCATTTTATGGAAATTGGAGTCCCTGGAAGGGAAGTAATGAGCTCAAAAGTCAGGGAATAATCTTAGCTAGAATGGAATCTGAGACTGCACTCACCAGTGCTCTTTCCATCATACCCTATGTTTCTGCCCTCAAAAACATTTGTTTCCCTCTTGCCCATCTGCTTGGATTTGCAGAACATCCCCCACGTCTACCAGTCACAAAGCCCTTTATTCACAGTTGTCTGGGAACTCATTTGGCAAACCACAGGCTTTCTACTTGGTTTTCTTTTTACATGGGAAGGGAGCTGAGTACACAAAGGATCATTATAAATCATTATATTCAAGGAACAAGATTCACCCTGAAGAGAGAGAAAAAACTAGAGAAATGGACCCGTCTTTACTGTAGGATTGTATCTTGGTATACTGTAATTGTATATTTTGTATTGATATACTTTTGGAGTGAACTGTATGCCAGTATAACTGAATAGGAAATATATTATTGAAGGGAATTGTGTGTCAGTATAGCTACATATAATGCATTGTTGGACGGGATTATATGTTGCCAGTATAATTATATGTGTAATATATTGTTGGAGGGAACTGTGTAAGTATAACTATATGTATAAAATGTACTATTGGAAAGAATTGTATGTTATCAGCATTACTGTGTAAATGTCGTGTTTGAGGGAATTTGTCACGTAGCTATATATAACGTACTGTCAAAAGGAATTGTATGTTGGTATAGCTGTATATGTAACATACTTATATTTTAATCTGATGGATGGAATATATTTTAAACTCGTGAGGGGCTCCAGTGAATAGTAGTCTTGTTGGGAAATATACAAACCATGAAGTACCTTAGTAGGCGGAATTTCACCAAAGAGAGGGATGGATGTTGAGGTGGACCCTGGAAGTTCATGGTAGGGGCCTGAAGGGGAGGCCTTCTTTGAAGCAGAGAGAAAGCTAAATTCATCTTGGAGACCCTCTGAGAAAAGGATGGAGAAAGTTTTCTTCTGAAGCAGCATGGTGGGTGGTGGCCAGGATAGAGAGCCAGATGGGAGCTGGGCTAGTCCAGTGTCACCAGATCAGGAGTATTTGGGGATCACATTGTCTTGCAGAGAAGTGACAGCATAGGCCTGTGTAGTAGTTTTATTAGAGTTTACATTCAGAATTTCGTATATTTTTTAGGATGAACATTAAATAATCATCAAGGGCGTTTTTGTTTATTAAGAAAATTAAAGCTTAAAAGTTTTTAAAAAAATTTTACAGCAATGATTTAAAAATACAAACTTAAAAATGAAGGCAAAAATGACAAATTTTGATTATAGAATTTACCAGATATATGTAAAAATACAGTTTCCATAATTTAACCCAACTCAAATAGATAAAGGTTTTTTTTTTTTTTTTTTTCTTTTCTTTTCTTTCACAAGAAGACTATAGGGATTCAAATTCCCTAATCACAGCATTATTCACCTTTGTAACAGTGGAAGCCAGTTCTTGTTGAGTGTTCAAAATCATGAGTGAGTTGAGGCATTGGTGGGACACTGTACTTCTTTGGTTTTTACATGTGTTAGTTTCTTTAACGTGATGTAATAATAAATAAGGCTGCAAAGCACTAAATAGGTTTGGGAAAGCCTGAGAAAGTTGGGAAAAAATCAATACTTCCTTTGCTAATCAAACCAACCTCAACTGGTGTTCATGGCACTAACTTTGTTATATGTTTTAACCAAAGCAACATCACTTAAGTTCCCAATTACTGTGGGGGCACTTTAAATTAGTTGGCAGTGATTTTCATATCCCTTCCAATATCTAATATCTCAGCAATGGTTCATTGTAGTTACAGTTTTACAAGTCTCCTGCTCTCATCAGTCAATGCCAGTAATCTCTCAGACTATGGTGAGCAAAATCAAGTTAATCTCTGCTTTTATATCGAAATTGTTTTGTCTCAAAAGCATCATTAATACTAGGGGTGTGTTTTTTTTTTCTTAACTGGGGATATTAGTTCATCATTTCCTATATACATTTTCCAATTGTAATTGAAAAGAAATTTTAAAATATTCTGGATTGCTTCTCGTCACAGTGTTACACAAATTTCCACCTCCTGTCATTATAGTAAGTTACAATATGGAATTCAAAGAGCCTTAATTTTACCACCACTTAAAGAAGAGAATCATAATACACCATTTTTTCAAATATAAAGATAAATTGCTATGAATTTAGTTCGTGGATAAAGAATCTGGCTTTTATTTTAATATCATCAAGGAGAATTGCCTTGAGAGCTTGTGAAATAATGGAGTAGTTGCTTTTTAAAATAGCAGCTATTATGACTCTTTATGGTCCATCTTGTAGTTAAATATAAAATACTTTGGCTTTTAAACTTCCTAACCTGATACTTTACCATCATTACAGTCTTCTTACACTTATTACTCTACAATTTGGTTACAAATGATACTCCATCTCCTAAACTACCTTTCATTGCTTGACCCCAGTGTTTAGAATGCTCTTCCACACAACTGCCTCTCACTTTATCTTCCATCAAGACTAGGTTCAAATTTCACAATCCACAAGTGGCATTTCTTGGTCTCTTTCTGCTACTTCTTTTGTTGAAATAACTTGCCATCTACTTTATATTTGTCTTATCTGAATATAGTTGTTAGCATATTGTTTTCCCCAGTGGACTATGAGCTGTTTTTGCCTTTCTTTGTATCCCCAGTACTGAGCACATAGTAAATGTTGACTGACAATGACTTCCATCTTCTAGCAGAAAACTACTTTTGCAAAATTTTCTCCATTACTGCATACCCCTGAATAACACTCCCAAAGTCATACTGTTCTGTTCTAGTTACTTGAAGTGCATGCATCTGCTAGGACAAGATTCAAACAATGGGCAAAGCAGTACATCTAAAGTATTTCATCAATTCTTTATGTTTCATTTGAAATCTCACAGTAATCCCTGTGTAGCACAAAACAGCTAGCATTCAACAAAGCACTTCCCCATTCTCATTTTTTTCCTTAAAGGCTCTAGGGTGAGGATGAGTGCTATTATTCCCATTTTTAAAATCTAGAACATTTTATTCTTTGATGATGCAGAAGGCACCTTCATTTCTTTAAGTTTGCTCTACACCATCTTTATGTTTTTATGAGTTACTATAGGTGCTGCGAATTATCAGTAAATAGATTTCTGGTTGATAGAATGAAGACTGTCAAAATCAAAGAGTGACTGTAGTGCATCCCTGTTTTATATATAAGGAAATTGAAGCAGACAAGTGACTTGCCAGGGTCCTAGAGCTTATAAGTGTCTAAAGCTGAATTTTAGCTCAGGTCTCTGATATGTAGGTCCGATACTCTGTCCCCTGTGCCATCAAGCTGCCTCCAAAACACATCACAAATGACCAGACCGTTTAAGACTGCCACAGACATTTAACTAGTCAAAAATAGCATCAATTAATATTCTTTAAACAGACACAAAATATGCAACTGGACTTTTTAAAAAATTGTCCAAATACTATATCACAATGGACATCTGTTCATGGTGCCCACTGTCAATAGAAATGTTGGCAGCTGTTGAGATGATTGCTTTATTTGATGAAGAACCAATCTTTTGTTAATGATGTTTTGCAAGGTCACAATTAAATCATTCTGGATGCAGTTACTTAGAGTTTTGAAGAAATTGTTTCACATGCTTTACCATTAATAGATCACATTTTTGAAACATATTAAGATTTAGAAATAAGCTTTTCTCAAAATTGACATTTTCATTGAGATCCCTGAATGGTCTTATCTATGTTTTTTGCCAAATGTAGCATACCCTTTTTGTCATGATACTCTTCTGGGTTAGCCACAGAAGCCTGCTGGGTTCCTTGTAATGGGAACTAGCTTATGGGCAGAATGCCCCTGATGCAACGTGCTGACATTAAAAAAGGCATTAATCAGTCTTCATCCCAGTTTCTCTCTTGGTGTTCTACACTTAGTTTGAATCCTTCAAATCTGCTGAGAGACAATACTATAATGAGAGAAAGTCTGAAACTTCTCTTCCTGGAAGACCAAGGAAGTATAGGGGAAAATATGTACCTGAAAACATCTCTAGAATAAAGGTCCTCAATATTTATTAGTAAATGATTATGGTAACTTTGTGTTTGACAAATGTAAAGATTTAAGGTCTTTGGGTAAGAACACTCTATTTGTCAAAAATTGTTGGGAAAACTGGAAAGCAGAAATTGGATATATATCAATATAACTGGAAAGCAGAAATTGGATATATATCAATATCTTCTACCATTTACCAAGATGAGGTCAAAATGGATACATGACCTAGATATAAAGGGAGCTATCATAAGTAAACTAGAACAAGGAACAATCTATCAGTCTTATGGATGGAAGAAGAATTTATGAATAACAAGAGATAGGGAGCATTGTAAGATGTAAAATGGATAATTTTGATCACATCAAATTTTAAAAGTTTTTATTCAAATAAAACCAATTTAGCCAAGATTAGAAAGAAAGCAGAAAACTGGGGTAAAATTTATAGAATTTCTCAGATAAAGGCCTCATTTCTCAAAAATGTAGATAACTTATTAAAATTTTTAAGTATAGGAGTCATTCCTCTGGATAAATCGTCAAAGGATATGAACAGGCAACTTTTTTTTGAATGTTGAAATCAATTTCATTTAATCGTGTAAAAATCTGAATCATTATTAATCGGAGAAATACAAATTAAAACAACTTTGATATATCTCAGACTTATCAGATTGGCTAAAATGATAGCGAAAATGACAAATATTGGAGGGGATGTAGAAAAATTGGGATACTAATACACTACTGGTGGAACTCTGAACTGCTCCAACTATTTTGGAGAGCAATTGAAATTATGCCCATAGAATTATTCAATTGCCTATGCCTTTTGACCCAGCAATACCACTATTGAGTTTGTTTCCTAAGGTGATCAGGAAAAAAGGAAAAGAATCCATGTGTTCTAAAATATTTATTGCAGCCCTCAATGGTATCAAGGAACTAGAAACTAAGGGGATGCCCATCAGTTGGGGAACAGCTGAATAGGTTGTAGTATATGATTGTGAGGGAATACTACTGCATTATAGGAAATGATGAGATGTTTGATTTTAGAAAAACATGGAAAGGCTTGCATGAAATGAGTGAAATGAGCAGAACCCTAGACAGTACGGTAACAGTAATATTGTTTGAAGAATAATTGTGAAAACTAGAAAGGACCTATGAAAGAAAATGCTATCCATCTCCAGAGAAAAAATTGATAAAGAGAAGTAGATGTATTAGGTTTTTCATATATTTGTAAATTGTCAAATGGTAGCCTTTTTTAGGATGGGGTACGGAAGAAGGGAACTTTAACAAAAAAAAAAACATTCAAAATAAATAAACAAAAAATTAGATTTAATTTTTAGAATAAAGTAAATATCCCTAAATACTAATACTGTATCTTTTGATGGGCTATTTTAAAATTACCTATACTTTTATGCAAGTTAGACTAAAACTGACCATTTATAATCTATTTAACTGCTAGAAAACATGTTTAATCCACCTTGATAAATGGCCTTTAGAAAATTGAGATCAGTTTCTGAGTTAGCTTTTCCTAAATTCCTAACCCACACAAGTCTGATTAGTTTTTCTTAAAAGATTCTCAAGCCACCCAAGTAGTTTCCTGGTCAGTTAAGTAGAAAAGTCAGCATAATTAAGGGGCTCTTCTCTGAGGCTTCTCAGGGATTAGAAGCATGGACACTGTGATACTGCCCACAACCCAATGATCACTACATCATCAAATGAAATCCTTTTTTTCTTTTGTGTATTTCATCTCATTCCAATCTTATTCAGTACCAGCCCATTGTGAGTCCGGTCTG
Source organism: Sminthopsis crassicaudata (assembly GCF_048593235.1). Lineage (NCBI taxonomy): Eukaryota > Metazoa > Chordata > Mammalia > Dasyuromorphia > Dasyuridae > Sminthopsis > Sminthopsis crassicaudata. The sequence continues at coordinate 631,970,548 of NC_133617.1, forward strand.
ATTTTGGCTTAACATACCACGTCATCCAACTGAGTGAGTGATGTCTTTGATTTGACCTAAAACTAAGACACAAAAGATGCTTTTTTTTTTTTTTTTTTTGGAGGGGAGAGGTCATTTCTCAAGATGGAACTGGTGATAATAATTATCATAATAATGGAGGAGCCCAAAGATTTGAATCATTATTAATTTTAATTCAATTTGCTCCTTTAAAAAAAATCTTGATGATCCGAGCCATATTTGAAAGTCAAAAGGTAGTGAACAATTCAATTAAAATGTAATTTCCCAGGTTCATTGTTATGCCTAAGATTTACCATCCAAGATTTGTAATACTGTAGATAATGTATTGGCCCGCCTGAGGCAGTTAACTTTTGGTGGTAAGAGGGGAAGAGGAAGCCCAAAGGTTTTCTTTAGAAAGTGATGGCTTTCTATATATATTTCTACATCTCTGTTAGCAATTCGGTACATGTTGCACACTCAGCAGCAACCCACGCTTTAAAAGCAGTTACAATGTATAGACACTTTTTTGGAGGGGGAGGTAACATTGAGGCATGTTTAGGCACACCCACATACTCTATGCCTTCGGGTGACAAGCAGGAGGAGGACTAACTGGTTCATTACCAGGTTAGTTTATTTACGTCTGGATTCGGTGACTGGGGAGTGTCTTTGATGAATTTTCCCGTCACAGTAACTTACAACCTACCTAGGCAAACAGGAACTGTCCTTGATGTCACTGAAGTGAGGACCCACACATAACATCCCAGAGCTTTGAAGAACTATTCTTTTTAAAAACGTTTTTCAGCTCCGGCGCCCCGTTCCATTAAGATTCCCAGGGAGGGTGTTCTGTGTCCGAAGGACACACATCTCTGCTCTAGCACGTTTCTGTGGCCCTCTTGTACCTCTGTTGGAGGGATCCCCAAAGGGTTAACGGCCCCAGTGTCCCCCAGTGACATCACGGCTCCTTCTTCCAATCCGCGTCTGGGTTCCCAGAAAAAAAGCGCTGAGGGCTTGGGGGGCAGGAGCCAGAGCCAGAGGGAGCCGAAGCCAGAAAGCTTGCGCGCCCAGCACCCTCCTGCCCGGCTCTCTCCGGCTTTTGGCACCCGGAGCCATGAGCACCCCGACGTGCGCGCTGGCCTCCGAGGCAGGGCTGCCCCCGGCCCAGGAGCCCCCGGCCCCCGCTCTGGGCCCCTCAGGACCCTTGCACACGCTGGCACTGGCCACCGGAGGAGCCGGCAGCTCCTGGCACCGCTGCATCTTCCCCTTCGGCGCCGTGTCCACACTAGTCGGCGCGGCTGCCACCGGCATCACCTTTTCTCTGCGGGGACCCCGCCTGGACCTCGCTCAGGGGGTGTCGGTGGCCGCGCTCGGCTCCGGCCTCGGCCTCCTGGCCGCCGCCTTCCTGTGCTGGCGGGCCCGCCGGGGGAAACGGAGGCAGCGGGAGCCGGACGAGGAGCCCCGGACGCCCTGAGGCTGCTCGGGCTGGAGGTTGGCTGGGCCACTGGGCTCCAGCTCCGGGGAGGCACCGGCGCAGGCGCCGGGTTCTGTCTGCACCTCCCATTCTCCCGACCCAGCCCGGCCGCCGGCCCGCCCGTCTTGGGCGCTCGGAATTGTTGAGGGGAGCGCGGCGACTTGCGGAGCAGGGGGGCGGACTGTGGTGGAGCTCAGGGAGACGGGAGATCCGAGGCGTTCTGCCTGGAACGGGGGGCACAGCGGGATCCCACCCAGGTGCTGGGTCTCGGAATGGAAGGAGGTAGCGGTCCCTGCTGAAGGCTTCTCTCAATCCCTCCCGCCGCATCTCGGGTTCGTCCTCCTGTCCAAAGAGGAGGCAGAGATGGGGGAGTTTGGAGCTTTGCCCGAGGGACCAGTGCCCTCTCCTTTCATTTCTCTGTTGACCCCGGGAGGGAGGGAACAAAACCCAAACTCCGGGACGACCCTGCCTGGGGGCACCTCCCGGTATTTTCTGTGGCTGATTGTTTGGCTCCGGCCTGTGACTCATTAAAAGAGTTTGTCCTTCGGTCTGTGCGGATGGAGAAGGATGGGAAGGTGATGTCTCAAGGGATGGGGTCTCCTGAGCACAGGCCCATCTGGGGCTATGGGGGGAGCCTGGCATGTATTAGTGGGAAGAGTCTTGGACCCAGGAGTCAAGAGAATGAGATCCTAATTCCTATCCTGCTGCGTGCTATTTGTGTGACCTTATACAAGTCACTTCTTTTTGGTTCTCAGTTTCTACATCTGTAAAATACGGGGAGTCTGTAGTGTTTTAAAAGTTTGCTGAGTGCTGTTCTTTGCAACAACCTCGTGAGGCAAGTGGTCTATATATATATATTTCTACTTTAGACTATCTCTAAGATTCTCTCTATATATAACTCTGAAAATCCCATGATTCTTCACCCTTCTCCTCTGCAATCCCCGAATGGTTGGATACATTGAGAAAGGAAGCCTACATGTCACCTTGAGTTTAGAACCTTCACCCCAACATTGAAAGGAGGAATGGTCACAGGTTTCTGAATGAAGGTGGGAGCTTTGTTGGGAAGATTATTCCAAACTGAGTGGTGATGGAGGATGGGAATGTGGGTAGGGGGGAATAGTTAGCCAAGGCTCTGAGTCAGGAATAAGTCTAATGAAATCCTGTTAGTCATCTCTGTAATCTAGTCTGCAACACACTCTCCAGAATACTTGCTATGGAATATCTTCTCCTTCTTCAGCCTTGTCCCCCTGTCCTTCATCACTGCTGAAGATCAAGTCCAATGGTAGTATGGAAAGAGTAATGATTTAAGAATTAGAAGTGGGATTGAATTCTGGTTTTGCTCAATAACTCCTGTGTGATTTTGGCCAAATCATTTCTCTCTCTGGGACTTGGTTTCTTCATCAGTAAAATGAGGGGGTTGGACTAGAAAGCCTCTGAGGTCCTTTCCTTGCTGTTGATACACTATGCTGTGATTTTCAAAGTCCTTCTGATTCTAAATGTAATTTACTGAGACAATGGAGGCTACTCTAATTCCCTCAATCTCTTGTCCCAGTATCAATCCAGTCAGTTGTCAGATACTGCCAACTATATCCAATATATCTCTTAATCATCCCCTCCTTTTCTATTCCCCATTCCTACTTAAACCTTCCTTACCTTTTCACCTAGACTTTCTGCCTCTAGTCTCCTAAACTATCTAACCAATTAATTTTCCAAAAAAATTTAACTTTCCCTCTCACTCCACCCCTCATCCCAATAATACTCAAACCTTCTTTACCTGGTGCTTAAAGCTTGTTCTGATCTGATAATAACCTTCCTTTACACCCCAATTTATTGTCCAGTTCAAATGAACTATTCATTTTCATTGAAATGTGTCCCATGCTTTCTCATTTCTGGGTCTCTGTTCACATTGTTCCCTCAGCCTGGACTATCTTTTTTTTCCTTTTGACATTCTTTTATTCATGCTTAAAAATACAGCTCAAATGCCATCTCAAGGAAACCTGCCTCGGTTTCCAAAGTTGGAAGTGGTTTTTTCCCTTCTCTGAACCTTTCTACAAAGCATTTTGTAACTGTTATGGCACGTGTCACAATATTGCTTTATATTGGAGTTAATCTATGTGTTTGTCATTTCCCTTTCTAGATTGTGAGTCCCTTGAGGATAGCATTTCCATCTTTTTCATCTTTGTACTCCTCAAAGCTCAATCTTGCAACATAGTAGACCTTCAATAAATATTTGTTTAATAAAGATTGGCCTGGCTAAAGTGAAGATCTTATGAAAGGGAGGCGGTTGGGACCAGAAGTGTTACATCAAGTTAAGGAGTAAAAACTTCATTTTTTAGGCAGTGAGGAAGCACTGACTCATTGAAGGACTTCCAGCGGGGGAGTGATAATTTCAAGGCTCTTTGCTAAATCTGGCAGCATATATAGAAGGAGGAAGAGACTGGGGGCAAAAATGTGATAATAGCCCAGAAGAGGGATGAGGCCCTCAGTTGGGGGGTTGGCTTTGGAATTTAAAAAGTGGGAAGACATTATAAAGTCTTATAAAGACATCATGCCTTGAATGGGTAGATTTTAGAAGCTGTAGCAGTAGACAGAATCTCTGATTTCACCATAGGATTTGCTCATGGCCAGTGACTGATATTTACTAAATGATTTTTAAAGGAAGACCAGACTGGATCTAAATTTAGAAAACAAAGGAATGGGAAGAATCTGATGTCTGAGGTTTTGGAGATAGGAAACAGTTATGACTATAGGGCTTATAACCCAGAAATTTTGATTTCTATGGGTTAGAAATTAGGGAGGCAAGTAGGAGAAAAGGGAGGAAAATCTACCCTATCCCCACCCCACCCCTCCTTTCTTGTACCAGTCTATGCTGAGTCTTAATCAAACTCATGAGACCAAGCTATGAATGTAAAGCTTTTCAGCTTTAGTACCATCTGGAAGCTAGCAAATGTCAGAAATTTTGGCAGCAAGAGCTGTGAAGCTTGGCCACGTCAGACACACACAGTAAGAAAGCTTCAGTTGCAGATAAAATCACTTGCTTAAATTCGACTATTTCTGGGCAGCTGGATGGCACCAAGGACAGTGTGCCAGGTCTAGAGTTAGGAAGAGTCATGTTCCTGAGTTCAAATCTGGCCTCAGACTGTATCTGTGTGATCCTGGCCAAGTCATTTAACCTTGTTTTCCTCAAATTCCTTGTCTCTAAAATGAGCTGCAGAAGGAAATGACAAAGGACTTCAGCATCTCTGCCAAGAAAACCCCAAATGGAGTTGTTGGACACAACTGAAACGACTGACCAACAAACAGATATATTTCTTTCACATTCCCTCCTTCCCTCCCCGCTCAAAGCCAGGAGCATTTCAGATACATTTGGTTTCGATTCTTAAATTAAAAAAAAATTACTGTTTCCTCCAACAGACACTTCCCCATCTGGTTAGGAGAGGAGGTGATTGCTGAATCCTGCATGTGTGTTCTCGACCCCAACTTCCAAGAACTGAATCCATCTGTGAAATGAGAAGGCTTGGCACTTTTTTCTCAGGATCTTGTAGAAATAAAATGGACCTAGACTTGGAAATTGCAAATCCCCAGGACTATTACAGCCAGAGGTAGAGGAATTAGGACCTCAGCAACCCTCCCTCCACAAGTTAGGCATCCTAGTGTTGGGTCCCCATAGTGCTGGTTCCCATTTGGCCTCATATTCTAATTCCTAGTCCTGAACTCCTGTTCTAGCCATTGAGACTGAGCCTCTGGTTCGTGTTCCAACTAGGGCCAAAATACATCCTGCTTCTTACATTTTAAATTCCTTGGTATTTTTAGTTCTGACATCCCTCTTGCCCTTTTCAATATTCCTAGGGCCAAGAATCTTGTGCCCAAACAAAATACAGCTCCTATGGCTGTGTACTGCCTGTGAACCACACTTAATGCTAAACTCCCTTTACTCCATCTTCTACTGGGCTTCTGTGATACTGGTTACTTGCTTATTGTCTGTGCTAAGTAAGACTCCTCTTATATTTCTGCCCATTCTTCTACACTTCCTCCTCTTGCCTGGCTCTGGGACTTCACTAAATGGTCTGCCTAGACCTCCAATACTAACTTTTCTATGCATCCTGCCCTCTGGCCTGGCCCGTGCAAAGTCACTCAAATCCTAATATTGACCAATATTAAGGCCTCAAATATCTGAAATCCCAATCAAGGGACTCACTCTAACATAAGAGTAATTGAAGCCAGGCAGAAGTTGACAGAGAAGTTGACCACAATGGCCTGAGGGAAGGAGACACTCTCATAGCTTGGTCACATGAGTTTGATTAAGACTCAGCACAGGAGCTTTTTCCTTGACCTAGAGCCTAAATCCTAAATCTAAGTCTAGAGGTTAAGCTGATGTTCTATATAACCTGTGCCCTAAAAGCCAAGCTCAGCCATACTACCTTCCCTGTCTCTTAAATTCACCTCTACTCCAGATCCCATCCCCATTAGATATTCTTTTTCATGTAACAGCCTGAAAGTTTAATGCTTTTTCTCTTTAAAACCTTTTTGATTATATATGTGCCATCCAAACAGCAGAGCTCCCATTGCCCACTGGGTATCTCTGAATTCCAATTCTGTTTCCTCTCCAAGGAATAACTATTTGGATAACTTACCAAGAATTCAGTTGTTCTCCAAGTTCTTTGCCTAGGCCTGAGTTGGTATGGGGAGTAAGATTGGTGTCTTTTATCCATAACCAGGTAAATATTTTAATTGATTGACTGGAAAGTATTCTCACTAGGTCATTCCCAAGCTGTATGGCCAGCCTTCCAATTTAGGTCACCATGGTTGGATGTTAGCATGATAAAAACTGAATTTGGAGCTAAGGACCTCAAAAGCTCTGGTTTCTTAAGTAAAATCAGGGATTTGGCTTAAATCAGGAGGTCTTTACCTTTTTTGTGTGTGTGCCAGACATTTTTGACCATCTAGTAAAGTCTATGAACCTCTAGTCGGAATAATGTTTTTTAAATGGATAAAATAAAATACATAGGATCACAAAGCAACTCAATTATAATAAAATAGCTATCAAAATAAAAAAAATATATAAAAAATTAATGGACCCCAGATTAAGTCCTGAAAGTGGAACAGGGCTATGTTAATTTGTGTTTTTTAAAATCAGTATACCACTGGTAGGGCATAGTTTTCTATTTGACACTGCTAGACTGAATTGGATTTAAGGGAGGGAATGCTGTGCAAGGTCAGCTGCCTCACTTTCCCCTGACTGGATGCATGGGAGACTTGGCCCTTTTAAGCTAAGGTCTCTCCAACAGGTCTTAGTTTGACTGAGGCTGCACTTATTTAGTGATTAAGGAAAGGTAGAAAGTGGAGCAAAGAATGGCCTCTTTCATCTAGTCAAAAAAAAGAAAAAAAGCTAAATAAATAAATAAAGCATGTCATGGCATCCCCTCCCTGATATCCTGGTCCTTTCCCAGCACAACTAGAGTAAATGATCCCTAAAGCCTCCTCTAGTGCTAGGATCTGAGCCTTCCACAATCCTCCTCTAGATTAGGTCACTACTATAGGATCTTTGAACTCTGGTCCATCACTTCCTGGCCTCTCCTCCCCATTTATACATATTGCAGCTATCTCTTCTGAGCTCCACAACTATTCTTTCCCTGATAGCTCCCAAGTTCCAGAAGCCCCTCTCCTCCATCTCTTATCAATATTTGGTATACATCCTTGTTCAGTTTCCTTGAATTTAGAGGAGATCCTATTTAGTCAAGACCAGGTGTCCCCTCCTCCCCCCTCATTTCCACCCCCCAGCCACAGGAGCCAGAGACTGTTGCTCTTTTGAAGGATGAAATCAGGATGGGAGGGGACAAAGGTCCCAGTCTGATGGCTGACTCTGATGGTCCTGTGGGACTAAAGAGTCTGGCCACTGTATCTCTGCCTTAAAACTAGAAACTTGAGGCTGTGACTGGAAAGGGACTTATGTCCCAACCTCAAGATCCATAAAGGTTTTTTTTTTTTTAATTTCAAAAACTTTTTTCTTGAAGAAATCTTTTTCTTTGAAAAGATTAAAACTATGCATCTAGTATGGATCCCTCATTTTGCACGTGAGGAAGCAGACCCAGAGAGGGAAAGTTACTTCCCCATGGCCACAGAAGTAAGAAGTAAAAGAGGTGGGTTTTGAGCCCAGGTTTTCTATCTCCAAATTAAGCTTCTCCCACTAATTTTGTCTCACACCTGTCTTGTCCCTTTATTTTATAGGTGAGGAAACTGAGGTTGAGAGGATAGGTACCAAAGCCAGTGTGGCACAAGTAGTGAGTGGCAGGACTTAAATTCAAATCCAGACCTTTCAATTCCATTGAGCTCTCTTCCCTAAACCAGTAGTTCTCAAACTTTTTGCCCTTAGGACTCCTTTATACTAATAACTTTTGTTTATGTTTATATACATCTATATTTACCAAATTAGAACATTATGAATTATTTTATAAAAATGGATTAAATATTTTTGGCCTCAAGGATCATCAAGAGGGTCTTGCAGACTCCCAGGACTCTCCTGATCACTCTTGGAGAAGCACTGCCCTAGGACCATATAATTTTGCTACTTGACATTGGGTCACTCGGCTGAGCCCGTGAGTTGCTGATTCTGCCAAGCTTCCAATGATCATTTTCTCTGGCTGCTGGAAAAAGGGGAAGACCTGACAGAACCCTGGTCAGAGGGGAGAAGCCCTATCATCCCCATTTGGTTGGTGCCTGTTGATGTTAGGCTTTGGTGTCTTGAGCCCCTGCTCAAAAACTTGTAGATTCTCCTTCCTGAGCATTATGAAGATAGGACCAGAGTTGTCTCAAACTTGGCCCCTTTCCCCCATGAGACCTTCTTCCCTCAGGGCAGACAGCAGGAACAGAGAGGAGAAAATTCTGAGGAGTCTACTCAGTCTGGTAGGGCTGCTTGCCCCAGTCCCCTTCCCCTTAGGCTTTATGAACTGCTTTCTCATCCCCTTCAAGTCTTCACTGAGTCACCCAGGCCTGTGGGAGATTGAATTCCATAAAAGAGGAAGGCAGACATAGGCAGACATCTCTTACAGATGATTATCAGAACCCTTTTTTTTCCTTCCTTGTTCCTTATTATTGCTTCCTTGCAACCTGAAGACTGGTTGGGCTGATGGACCCTCTGTTTCTACTGTTCCCCAGTCCCTGATTGACCTCTTGTCTATCCAGGCAAAGAACATCATCTGCCAGAAATATGTTTTTAACCCCTTAAAACAAAACAAAACAAACAACACAACTCCTGAAACATTCAAACTAAAACAAACCAAAAATGCTTTGAATTAAATGTATAAGTCTTAGTGAGCCAAAGAATGCATCAAGTTTATGTTACACAAGCCCAAAGAATTAGATTTTTTCCAGATAGGCGCTTCTCTGTATCACAAAACTCCTTTTTTTCCAACCTCTCTGAGAGGTCAGTCAGAATAACTTCATAAAAAGCTTGTTATGTTAGTCTTGCAGTCAGAAAGCCTAGATTCCAATTCTAACCACAATCTGCTTATTTGTATGTTCTTGAGAATGCCCCAACAGATCTGAGCTTTAGTTTATAAAATAAAGGGGTTAGACTCAATGATCTCTAAGCATAATGTCATTCTTTGATTCTTGTAGAAGAGATTTTTGCTCATCTATGGGCTGCATTACATGACCTCTCTGGTCCCTTGTGACTGAGATTCAACGGAATTCTGTAATTTGCTTCTGGAAAATGGGATGAAACTACTTGTGCTACATACCTAATGGGGTCATCGTGAGAAAGACATTTTACAAGCCTTAAAGCAGGATATAAATATCTCTGCTTCTCTTTATTCTCTCAGTTTGATGTGGAAGAGAAGGCTGAACTGTGTTGATCTGGAAGGAACAGATGATTCAGGGCAGTTAAGTCCATATCTACCTCTTTGTAGATATGATGTGTTGTTCAGGTGCAGAGTGGTCCAGAAAACACTTCCTTCTCTCCCTCCATATGTAATCAAAAAGCCTGGTAGACATAATAGTTCTTGCCTGCCTGCCTGCTCACGCTCACCTACATTTGGAAGGAAGGGCATGAGAAGCAGGAACAAGAGAAGGAAACAGAACAGGAAAAAGAGATTTATTTATTATTTTTAAAAGTCAGGTACATGGATAACATCAGATGATCAATATAGAAATCAGTGATTGTATATTTTGCAGCCACAGTTGAAGAAGCTCTATACAATCAAGGAAAAGAAGAACTCTGGCTCAGATCTTAAGCATCTTATTGTAAAATTCAAACTCAAATTGAAGAAAGTAGGGGAAACCATCAGACCATATACATATGACCCAAATAACATCCCTAATGAATATGAAGTGGAGATGATGAGGAGATTTAAGGGGTTAGATCTAGTAAGTAGAACACCTTAAGAAATACTGTACAGAAGGTAGCAACAAAAAAATTTCCTTAGGAAAATAATAGCAAGAAAGCAAACTGGCTGTTTGCATTCAGGAACGTGAAGAGTAAAGACCTATCCTGTTCAATGCAGAATTTCAAATAATAGTGAAGAGAGATAAGAGGGTTTCTTAAATAAGCAATACAAAAAAAATAGAAGAAAACAATAGAAAGATAAGGGCAGGAGATTTCTTTAAGAAAATTAAAGATATTAAGGGAAGGTTTCCTATAAAATGGTTATGAATAAAGACAAAAATGGTTAAGGTCTGAAAGAAACAGAAAAATTAAAAGTTGGAAGAATACCAGAAAAAAACTATACAAGAAAGATCTTAACATCACTGATAAATCACAATGATGATTTATAATAATGGTGATTATTGATCTAGAGGCAGATATTCTGGAGAAGGAAATCAAATGGTCCTTAGAAAATATTGCTAACAATAAAGCTAGTGAAGATGATGGTATTCTAGCTCAGTTATTCAAAACTCTAAAAGATAATGCTGTTAAAGTGCTGGACTCAACTTGTTAGCAAATTTGGAAAACACAACTGTGTCCACTTGACTGGAAAAGATTGGTTTAGTTCCCAATCCTAAAGAAGGGCATGCAAAGGAATGCACTCACTTCACATTCAAGCAAGTTTGTACTTTCTGCAAGTTAAGTTTCAGCAATATGTGAATCAAGAATTACCAGAATGGGGGCAGCTAGGTGGTATAGTGGATAGAGCACCAGCCTTGAAGTCAGGAGGACTGGAGTTCAAATATGATCTCAGACACTTAACACTTCCTAGCTGTGTAATATTGGGCAAGTCACTTAACCCTGATTGCCTTAGGAAAAAATATTAATAATTACCAGTAGAGCAAATTAGTTTTCAAAGAGACAGAGGAACTAGAGACCAAATTGCCAACATTCTATGGGTTATGGAGAAAGCAAGGGAGCTCTAGAAAAACCATCTTCTGCTTCATTGACTACACTAAAGAATTTGTGTAGATCACCACAAAATGTTGCAAGTCCTCAGAGTTGGGATTATTAGATTACTTGTCTCCAGAGGAAGCAGAATTACGGACAAAAAGCAATTGTTAGAACCGCACATGGAACAATTGATTGGTTTAAGATAGAAAAAAGGAGTGTGGCCAGGCTGTATATTATTACCTAATTTATTTAATTTACATGGAGGGTACATCATGTGAAATGACAGGCTGGATGACTCACAGCTGGAATTAAGGTTGCCAGGAGAAATATCAACTCTCTCATACATGCAGTTACCACTCTGATGGCAGGAAATTTAGAGGAATTACTTCATGAGAATGAGAGTATAAAACTGGCATGAAGCTTAACATTAAAAACAAAACAAAACAAAACAACAAAACCTTAAAATCTTGATAACTGGTCCCATCACTTCCTGGGATGGAGAGTGGGAGGGAGAAGAAATGAAAGAATGGCTAGGTTTTATATTCTAGGGCTCAAAGAACACTGCAGATGATTGCAGATACAAGATTACAAGACATTGCTCTTTGGAAGGAAAGCTATGGCAAATCTGAACAGCATACTGAAAAGCAGAAATGTTACTTTGCTGACAAAGATCCAAATAGTCAAAGCTATGTTTTTTTGTGTGTTTTTTTTTTTAGTAACAATGTATGGGTGTAAGAATTAGAATATAAGGAAAGCTGAGTGCTACAGAATCGATGCTTTCAAATTATAATGCTGGAAAAGACTTAGTTAATTTCTTAGAATTTCTTCCACAGTATTTTTAGCATTTATTCGGTTCCCCCAATTACTCTTTTTAAAACATTTTTATTCATTTTAAACTTAAATACAAAATGAGAAGAGATTTAAAAAGGACATTCCCATGTACACAGTAGAACATGAGAGGAATCAAAAACCAATACATTTCCATTTCATGAAAATCTGGGTAATAAATCCTACATATTTTTTTCAAATAAAACCTAGTTTTTCTGTGCTTCTAGGTTTTCTTGCTTTTCCTGCAGTGTACTTTTTATTTTTTCTTTCTCTCCATCTCCCCTCTCTGAAGAAGGTTACATTTAAATATGAATATACATATGTGTATATATGTATATTTATATGACCATAATATGCATATTTTTGTCAGTTCTTTCTTTGAAGGTGGATAGCATCTTCCTTCCTAGGTCAAATCTTTCCATATTTTTCTAAATCAAACAGCTCATCATTTCTTATATCATAGCAGTTTTCCAACACAATCATATCCTATCTGAGAGATTGTCTATGGAAATTTCCCTCCTAATTTTCTGTTTTTCTTCTATTTAGTCATATGAAAAGGTACTCTAAATCATTATTGATTAGAGAAATGCAAATTAAGACAACTCTGAGATACCACTACACACCTGTCAGATTGGCTAAGAAAAAATAATGATGAATGTTGGAGGGAATGTGGGAAAACTGGTACACTCATACATTGTTAGTGGAACTGTGAATGGATCCAACCATTCTGGGGAATAATTTGGAACTGTGCTCAAAAAGTTATCAAACTGTGCATATTCTTTGATCCAGCAGTATTCCTATTGGGCCTGTATCCCAAAAAGATCTTAAAGGAGTGAAAGAGACCCAGATGTGCAAAAATGTTTGTGGCAGCCCTTTTTATAGGGGCAAGAAACTGGAAATTGAATGGATGCCCATCAATTGGAGAATGGTTGAACAAATTATGGTATATGAACGTTACGGAATATTGTTCTGTAAAGAAACAACCAACAGGATGATTTTAGTTGCAACCCTAATTCATTGATTTTCTCTTTCTCTATTTTATGCAAGTAGGCCTCTAGAGATATAAAATTTCCCCTTATTACCGCTTTGGCCGTATCCCACACATTTTGGCAAGTCGTCTCATTATTGTCCTTCTCTTGGGTGAAATTATTAATTATGTCTATGGTTTGCTGTTTTACCCATCCACTTTTTAGGATGAGATTACTTAGTTTCCAATTACTTTTTGGTCTATTTTCCCCTGGCTTTTTATTGAATGTAATTTTTATTGAATCGTGATCTGAAAAGAATGCATTTACTATTTCTGCCTTTCTGCATTTGAATTTGAGGTCTTTATGTCCTAATATATGGTCAATTTTTGTATAGGAATTGCTAAGAAGAAAGTGTACTCCTTTCTGTCTCCATTTAGTTTTCTCCAAAGATCTATCATACCTAACTTTTCTAGTGTTCTATTTTACCTCTTAAACTTATTTATTTTGTGGTCTTTTGCTGTCTATTTCTTCTTGCAACTCTCAAATTCTCCTTTAGGAATTTAGATGTTATACCACTTAGTGCATATATGTTTAATATTGATATTGCTTCATTATCTATGCTACCCTTTAGCAAAATATAGTACTCTTCCTTATCTCTTTTAATTAGATCAAATTTTGCTTTTGCTTGATTTGAGCTAAGGATGGCTACCCCTGATTTTTTGACCTGAAGCATAGAAGATTCTGCTCTAGGTTTTTACCTTTCCTCAGTATGTATCACCCTGCTTCCAGTGTGTTTCCTGTAAACAACATATTGTAGGATTCTGCTTTTAATTCAGTCCCACAGGATGATTTCAGAGAGGCCTGGAGATACATGAACTGATGCTAGGTGAAATGAATAGAGCCAGGAGTCATTATACATGGCAACAAGACTATACGATGATCAATTCTGATGCAGGAGGCTCTCTTCAACAATGAGATGCTTGGGATGAAGAGAGCCATCACCCAGAGAGAGATATGTGGGAACTGATTGTGGATCACAACATAGTATTTTCACTTTTTTGTTGTTGTTTGCTTGCATTTTGTTTTCTTTCTCATTTTTTTTTTCCCCTTCTGGATCTGATTTTTCTTGTGCAACATCATATTTGTGGAAATATGTATGGAAGAATTGCACATGTTTAACATATATTGGATCACTTGCTGACTGGGGAGGGGGGAAAGCAAGGAAAAAATTGGAACATAGGGTTTGTAGGGGTGAATGTTGAAAATTATTCATGTGTATATTTTAAAAATAAAAAGTTATAATAATAAAAACAGAAAGAGAGCTTGGTTTACAATAGGGGGGTCCACCAATTCATACATAAGGACCCCTGTGGACACATGCTGATTTAGTTTTAAAATGTAAGAAAAAAATAAATTTAATTCAATTTAATTTAAAGAGAAAGAACAAGGATTCAGCATTACCAGCCCTTCCCCCAACTTGCTTCTTCTGTATCAATTCTTCTTTTCATATCTCATTTGTATGAGATAATTACTCCTTTTCTCTCCCTCTACATTTTTTCACATAGCTCAGTTTCTTTCAAACTATCCAAATAATGATAGTCATAAAAGTAATGAAAACATTTTTACATATAAGAAATAAATGGTTTGATCTTATTGAGTCCCTTATAATTGATCTTTAATGTTTACCTTACATTTCTCTTGGATCTTCTATGTCAAATTTTCCATTAAGATCTTTTTGTCTTTTTGTCACAAATACCTGAAAACCTTTCAATTTGTTATATGTTCTCCATCCCCCTTTCCTTCCCCTCCTCCATTCAAGATTATACTTAACTTTGCTGGGTAAATCACCCTTGATTATAACCCCAACTCTTTTGTTCCATAAAACATAGTGTTCAAAGACCTGTGGTCTTCTAATTTAAGTGCTGCGAGGTTTTGTGTGATTTTGATTGTAGCTCTGTGGTATTTAAATTGTGTTTTTTCCTTTGTTTCTTACAATATTTACTTGGCTATGTTCTCTTTCTGGTGGTGATCAATGGATTTTTTTTTTTTCTATTTCTATTTCTTTACTTTTTTGTTTTCCAAATTCAGGACAATTTTCCTTAGAAATTTCTTGTAAAATTGTCTCATGATTCTTTTTTCTTTTTAGCTTCAACTTTTAAGTAATCTAACAATTCTTATACACTATCTCTTCTTGGTCTATTCTCAGGCTGTTTTTCTGATAAGATGTTTCACATTCTTTTCTATTTTCATTATTTTGATTTTATTTTAATATTTATTGGTGTCATATAATGTAATTTGCTTTCCTTTAATTGAATTTTAAAGGAATTATTCTTTAAGTTTTTCATTTTCTATTTCCAATTGGTTGATTTTCTTTTCAAATTTTCTTGGATTGCTCTTTTTTTTTCTTTTAATTTTCCCTCAGGATCTTTCTGATTTTTGAAGTCATTGTTAAATTTTCCCAAGAACTCTTTTTGGGCTTGTGACCAGTCAATGTTTTCCATTTAAAAACTGGCTTTATCTCCACTGTCTTCCTCTGAATGTAAACTCAGATTTTCTCTATGGGTTCTTTCTCCTTTGCTTACTCAATTTCATTTTTATTTTATTTTGAACAGCTCTTATTGTAAACAAGTTCCAGTCCCAAACCTTAGGTCCTTCTTACAATTATTTTCTGAGTTCTGTCCTCTCCACCCCTAAGGCAAGGTCAGACCACACTATTCCACAAATGTTCTTACTTCCTGTGGTCCCTTTGGTGACTGCAGTTGTCCTTTCTGTCCTGAGACTCTGCTTCCCATCCCTGTGTTGCTGCACTCACCTGGCATATGATAGCAAGCTCTTTCTACCATAGCCACAACTCAAGACCTTCAGCAGAGTTGTTCTTGGTGTCCCTCAACTGGGGAAGTTCCTTGAGTCTCCCTTTCACCTCTGGGAGCCCCACATAGCCCTCGAGATGAAAGTTTCTGAGGCTGAGGCTGCCTTCCCCCATCCAGCAGCCTCTAGGGTTTGTTGTCTGTAGATTCTGCAGAGTCAGCCTGGAGTGTTTGCATTTCACTCAGGTCAAATCTCCACCCCTAGAGGTCAAGTCTTTCCTAGGGTCTTCTCAATAGGAGGACAACTACTTTACTCTGAGGTTTTGTTTTTTTTTTGTTTTTGTTTTTAATTTCTGCTGCTCTATGTTCATTTTAAGGCAATGTTTCTTTTTTCTTTTCTTTTCTTTCTTTTTTTTTTTTGGGAAGTAAATTTGGAGAGTTGACTCTAAAGTCTTCTGACCTACTTCACCATTTTTCCAGAATACTCTCCCTGGAGAAGATTTTTGAGAGTCCCTTGGGCTTCAAGGAGATCATATCAGTCAATACTTAAAGAAATTAATTCAAGCTATTCACTGGAAGGTCAAATACTGAAGCTTTGATTGAAATACTTTGGCCACATAATGAGAAGATGGGACTCTCTGGAAAAGACCCTGATATTGGGAAAGATTGAAGGGAAAAGGAAAAGAGGATGGCAGAGGATAAGATGTATAGATAGTATCATGGAAACAATGAACATGAACTTGAATAAATTTGGAGGATAGAAGGAATGGTCCTTGGGGTTATGAAGAATCTGATGTGCCTGGACAATAAAAAAGTCAAGTATAAAGTAAGTTTATTAGCTAACCTTTAAAGAATAGCCAAATCAATTAAATTTACATATACAATTATAATCTCGAGGCCCTTAAAGACTCGGGTTCACATAAATTAGGTTTGATAGCTAGGGTCAATTTCTCTCTCTTTTTTTTTTTTTTTTTTTTGGCTTATTGAACTCATCTGGGATTTCTCCCAGGAAAATTTCCCTATATACTGTGTTTGGGTTTTTATAATTGTGGATCAAAGTCTCCTTTCCTTGCACGAGGAAGTATCATGAGAAAAAGGGCAGCTATAAGAAAGGGATCCAGTTGGGAATATGTGTATACTATGGGTCCTCACACCAAGTAAAACCAGTAGCTGATAAATTAGCTTTAATCACTCCAATGTCAAAGCAGGCAAATACTATTGACATGCACAAACCTTGCACTAGCTTTTTTTTTTTTTTTTTAAATTAAAGCTTTTTATTTTCAAAATATATACATGGATCATTTTCAACATTCATCTCTACAAAACCATGTGTTCTATTTTTTTCCTCCTTTTCTCTCCACCTACTCCCTCAGTCATCAAGTGATCCAATAGGTTAACCATGTGCAATTCCTCTTACATATTTCCACAAATATGTTGCACAAGAAAAATTAGATCAAAAAGAAAAAAATAAGAGAATAAAATACAAGCAAACAACAACAAAAAGAGTTGCACTAGCTTTCAAGATAATTTACTTGTAAGTCTTTCCAGATTCAAAAGAAAAAGATCTAGGATATAATCTGAATACATATGAATTCTGAAAAACCTTGAAGAATAATATATGTTTTATCTTTCATTAGCTTCATCCCAATTCAGTTGCATGAAGAAAAAGAAAACTTTCCCAATGAATTGGGTTTTCCCTCTTTTAGTCTCAGTCCGTGTAATAACAGTTAGATATGTTCATGTTAAATGATCATCTAGTTTTTAAATGATAGTTTCAATAGTATAGAAAAAAAAGGATAAGCAAGGGAAAAAAGGATAAGCAAAGGAATAAAGTGATCTAATTCTGGATCCTTAGAGATAACAAAGTTCCCCCACCCCCACCCCAGTACTCCACATTCTACCTGGCCAGAAAGGAAATGGGAAATGGGTTCAAAGAAAGTAAAGGAGATCAGAGAGGGAAGAAAGAGGCTTTGTAAAAGGTTTGTGTGTCTTATAGATCCCACAATTCACTTTTATTTCCTCAATGCTATCCATTATTTGGCTATACCCAGATGTTTCCTTTGCTCTGGTCCTTATCTCAAAGATACTCCATTTACATGCTAAACAATAGTTACGTGACCTTCCTCAGTTCCACTCTTGGATGGTCCAAAATGGAATCCAGAAGGGGATTTATCTTAATTCTCCATAGTTGTGGATGGAACTTTAACTTCTCTACTGCCTTCATGGTACTTTTCTAGCTGTTCTCTGTACAAGAGTTCAAGGTAAAAATCCATAGAAACTTGAGGAACTGGGCAATATCTGACTACTTTAGAACAGGTATTTCTAAGCCATTAGGTCACCAGAGGGGAGGGTAACTGCCAAGACAAAGCATCCAATTTTGATTCAAATGGGAAAAACTGGAGGTTTTAGTTCTACTGTATATATCATATATGGTAGAGCATTTGTTTCACTCACAGAAAATGGAAAAAAAAAAAAAAAAAAAAAAAAGAATTCAGAGGAACTCCTGAAAACAGATCCAGAGAGCAAACCACCAACTCCTCAGTAAGAGGAAAAAATACTTGAGAATCGCTTTTGGGGCAATGCCTTGAAATTCCGGTAAAATCCCCCATCCCACAAGGTCTTACATATTTTCAGACTCAAGAGTGACACCCTGTGGTTTATACTCCCCAGAAGAGAAACATATTTTAGGGCTGTTGAATAAGCAATATCTTCTGTTAGACTCCCTGGCTTTGTTCTGTAAATTGGGTGCTGTTTGAGAACTTTTCTTTGTCAAGAACAAATTACAACAAGAAATCTTTCCCTAGAAGATCTGGTGTTTGAACTCAAACTCGGTACCTTGGAACTTGGGTTCCTTACACCTCATAGAGGCAGTACTCTGAAGCTCAAAGGTAAGAAGACTCAAGTCTGCTCAGATAGTAAAAATAATTTTCAGATTGATATAAAGGAACTCAAAGGAACTTTGAGTCAGTTGGTAGTTTTAAGGCAATTAGATTTGGGATCATATCGGAACATTATTTTTGTCTAATTACCTTAGTCTACAACACTGAAACTAGGTTTTAGAAATCTGAAGCAATTTATTCAAAATCAAATAGTTTAGAATTACATCTCTCTGGGTTACTTTAGTAAAATGACTAAAATGTACCTCTTTTTGAACAGCTGGAGGCAAAGCAGCCAGGAATTCAGGGCTCACTTCAGTCAAACTAGGGTTCCCAACCACAGGAGGAACAGAATTAAACTGGGATTGTCCTGTATTCTCAAATGGAGCACATAACCCATCTGCTTCTTCAGGACACATTTCTATATTCTGGTTGCTCCATTTGTTCAATCAGAAAAGCCTAATCTGTCTGTCTGTCATGTGAGCACATGTCCACTATTGCCATGTGCTTCTGTTTCAGTTTTCTTCCCCAACATATATTCCAGAAGATGGAACAATGAAGAGGAAGTCGTGAAGAGAGAGAGATGGAACAGTTCATTTTTATAAGTCATGAGGAGTGATTGACAGTCAGTCAGCTAGACTTCAATAGCCAGTCCCATTTTCTGAAACTCAGTAATTATGGCACTAGTAGGTATGTTTAAATTCTTCTCAAGTTAATTGGATCAAATGGCTCGGGGACTCCTTTATAAGACTATTTAACTTTTGGCTGTATCCCACATATTTTGGTATGATGTCTCATTATTGTCATTTTCTTGGGTGAAGTTATTAATTATGTCTATGATTTGCTGTTTTACCCAATCATTCTTTAGTATAAGATTATTTCGTTTCCAATTATTTTTTGGTCTATTTTCCCCTGGCTTTTTGTTAAATGTAATTTTGATTGCATTGTGGTCTGAAAAGGATGCATTTACTATTTCTGCCTTACTGCATTTGATGTTGAGATTTTTATGCCCTAGTAGATGATCAATTTTTGTATAGGTTCCATGAACTGCTGAGAAGAAAGTATACTCCTTTCTGTCTCCATTTAGCTTTCGCCAAAGATCTATCATATCAAACTTTTCTAGTATTCTATTTACCTCTTTGACTTCTTTCTTATTTATTTTGTTGTTTGATTTATCTAATTCTGAGAGTGCCAGGTTGAGATCTCCCACTATTATAGTTTTGCTGTCTATTTCTTCTTGCAGCTCTCTTAATTTCTCTTTTAAGAATTTAGATGCTGCACCACTTGGTGCATATATGTTTAATATTGATACTGTTTCATTATTGATGCTACCCTTTAGCAGGATATGATGCCCTTCCTTATCTCTTTTAATTAGATCAATTTTTGTTTTTGCTTCATCTGAGATGAGGATGGCTACCCCTGCTTTTTTGGCTTTGCCTGAAGCATAGTAGATTCTGCTCCACCCTTTTACTTTTAGTTTGAATGTATCACCCTGTTTCAGGTGTGTTTCCTGTAAACAATATATAGTAGGATTCTGACTTTTAATCCAGTCTGCTAACTGCTTCCTCTTTATGAGGGAGTTTACCCCATTCACATTTATGGTTAGAATGACTAATTCTATTTTGCTTGCCATCCTGTTAACCCCTGCTTATGCTTTTCTCCTTTCCTTCCCTCTTACCCCCCTACCCAGTATTCAACTTGTGAATACCACTTGCTTTTCACAGCCCTCCCTTTTTAGTATCCCTCCCCCACCTTAAAGTTCCTCCCCTTATTTTACCCCTTTTCCTCACAATTTCTGTTTTCCCTTCCCCTTAGCTTACTCCTTCCCTCTCACTTTTCAATGAAGTGGAGGAAGTTTCACCATAAATCGAATATGTCTATTGATATACACTATGTTCATCTCCCTCCTTTCTTTCTCTCAGATATAATAGGTTACCTTTGCCTCTTCATGAGATGTAGTACCATCACTTTATACTTTTTTATGATATAATTTCCTTTCTACCTCTAGTTTCTAGGACAAATTATATATATGTTCTTTACATATTTTTATGGCAGAAGTATAGTTCTCAAGATTCCTTTTTACCTTTTTATAAATCTCTTGAGTTCTGTATTTGAAGATCAAACATTTTATGTAGGTCTGGTTTTTTCATCAAAAATAGATGGAATTCATTTATTTCGTTAAATGTCCATCTTCTTCCCTGGAAAACGATGTTCATTCTTGCTGGGTAAGTTATTCTTGGCTGCATATCAAGTTCCTTACCCTTTCAGAATATCATGTTCCAGGCCCTTCATTCTTTTAATGTGGACGCTGCTAGATCCTGGGTTATCCTTATTATGGATCCTCCATATCTGAATTGCTTTTTTCTATCAGCTTCCAATATCTTTTCCTTTGTCTGATGGTTTTTGAACTTGGCCACTATATTTCTTGGCGTTTTGATTTTAGGGTCCCTTTCAGTAGGTGATCGATGAATTTTTTCAATGTCTATTTTACCCTCTGTTTCCAAAACGTCTGGGCAGTTCTCTTTGCTAATTTCCTCGAAAATAGTGTCCAAGCTCTTTTTTTCCTCACATTTTTCAGGGAGTTTTATTATTCTCAAATTGTCTCTCCTGGATCTGTTTTCCAGGTCTGTTGTCTTTCTAATAAGGTACTTGACATTCTTTTCAATTGTTTCATTTCTCTGGTTTTGCTTGATTACCTTTTGGTTTCTCCTTGAGTCATTCATTTCTACTTGTTCGAGTCTAATTTTCAATGATGTATTTTCTTCACTCACTTTTTTAATATCTTTTTGTAATTGTCCAATTGTGTTTTTATCTTCTATGGAATTTTCCATTTTATCCATTTTATTTTTTAGAGAGCTGATTTCTTTATCCAGCTCACTAATCCTGTTTTCCTTGGAGTTGTTTACCTTTTCCAGCTCACTAATCATGTTTTCCTTGGAGTTGTTTGCCTTTTCTAATTCACTAATTTTGTTTCTCAATGATTTGATCTCTTTATCCACTCTGGATGACTTCTCCAGGTTCTCTTTCCAAGCTTCCCTTTCCTGGCAGAGATCGTACCCCTCCCCCTCCAGTCTGAGCTGTGTGAGCTGTCTGTCTCGATCTGGCTTGCCTGCCCTCAATCTGTGCCCAGTCTGTTCAACCCTCCCCCGAGCAAACACAGACCTTCTCTGGCAAATTTCAAGGATGTCGTCTCTTGGTGATTATTTGTGGGTTTCTTTTCTGGTCAAGCATTAACTCTGAGGCTTGTCATGAAGTAAGTTCTGAGAGAAAACGCGGTGCTCAAGCAGCTGTCTGCCTCCACGCCGCCATCTTGGCCGGAACAGCTATTTAACTTTTTAAAAATGTCCTTTGAGACAGTTATTTATAACAACTTCTCAACTACTTCCTCCTTCAGAGTTCCCTTTCCTACTCACTCTCAAGTTTATGAATATATTTTCAATTCAGTAAACTTTAATTAAGCTCTTATTCTGTGTGAGATACTATGAACAAAGGATACAAAGACAACAATTGTGTAGTCATTGGTTAAGTGCACAGTGAGATTTTAATATTCTAACATTTAATGTTATTAAAAGCTTAAGGAGCTTCAATAAAATTAATGCTTTCTTGTTAATAATAACCATCCACATATATCTAATGCTTTAAGGCTTAGAAAGCTTTCTCCTCACAGCAGCTCTAGCATGAGAGTAGTAGGACAAGTATTATTACTTCCATTTTCTAGAAGTTTAGTGAATTTGTTAGTTTGTCAATGAACATACATTGGGGAAACATTTGTGGCAATGATTCCAACCTCTGTCTCCCAGATCTATGTCAAGGCTCTTTCCATTCCATTTCACTTTTGTGTAGCCATAATTAATTAGCATAATAATCTTCGGATTATGTTTTCTTTATTTCACAATATTTCCAGACAAACCTTCCTTCCTTTCTCCTTTCCTTTTTCTTTTTCTCTTTCTTCCTTCCTTCCTTTCTCTCTCTTCCTTTCCCCTTTCTTTCTCTCTCTTTTCCTTTCCCTTCTTTCTTTCTCTTTGTTTCTCATTCTTTAATGCAATTCTAGTATTTTTACTGTTTACTGAGACATTCACCAATTGTTCTTCATTTTTAAAAAACTATTTGATTTGATTAAGATAACACTATTTTTGAGCAAGATCATCTTATCAAAATTGGGATTATTGTCTCTAAGGGTATAATTTATAAAATTTAATGAATGCTTTTTTTTTTTTTTAACACTTCCTGCCAGATTGGGTCTCCCCAAAGATTCTACTAATTTGTAAATCTAACAGTGATGTACCTGTTTCTTTATACTGACATAATTATTTTTCTTTTGCTGGTATGACGGGTTGTGGCCATTTATTCCTCTCCCAGCTGTCTTCTCACTCTCTGGCCTTTGCTACCTTCTCATTCTGGAACTTTCCTCAGTGCTGGGACTCCCTTAGGAGTTCCTTCTAGGCCTTCCATTTTAGGGAAAGTCACGGCCTTGTGTATGCTTTATTTTCTTCATGGCTGTGTTTCTGACTTTCTGGGTTTCACTATATCCCCCCACCTCCATTTTTTTAACCCTCCCCCCTTGGTTATTTTCTTTAATTAGAACGTTATCTTCTTGGAGGGCAGGAACTATCTTTTTTGCTTTATTTGCATTCCTAGCATTAGCCCGGATCGTAGAACTTAATAAACGCTTACTGAGCGTCGGCCATTTCCGGGGAAGAGTAGTATAAGTTCTAGAATGTTGCCGGCGCCACCAGATTGAGCGAGTGTGATTTTCAGATAGAAGGCCCACAAACGCTAGGGTCCATTTTAGTTTTTTCCCAGCTGGGTGGGCCCTTCCAGATCTTGCGTTCCAACGGTATGATCTTCAGTAAATCAGCATTACCATCGCGCCTGAGACTCCACAGGAAAAACTTAATTAAATTAAATTCATTAACATAATTATTAAACTAATTTAAAAAGAAGCATAATTTAACAAGAAGGAATGGCCTTCACCAGCCATCCCTGTTCCGCCCTATGTGGGTATCTTAAGCAGGCCCCAGCTTCCAGGGAGATGCTTCCCATTTCTAGCTCACAAACTCCCGTTGGCGTGTTTCTTTTTGCCAGCCAACCAGAGGACCCAGCTCAAAACGAAAGTCATTCAATTAAATATCGCAGAAGATCAACAGCAACACAAACTCCCGGGGCTCCCTCTCCCTCGGGTTACCCCGTCTGCAGCAGCGGGGAAGGAGCCCCAGGACGGCACACACAACACACACGCGGAAGGCTATCACGCATGAAGAACGCATGCGGGCACCTAACATACATAACGGAGAAAGGGGCGCACGCGGAAGGAGCTTTTTTTTTTTTTTTTCCTCCTACCGCTGAATCAGTGTATTTTGGTGACGTATCAGATCAGCTGCTTCCTCCGTCCAGGAGGAGTGATCTGATTCTGTTCTCTTTATTGAACTGTTTCTTACTCGGTGTTTCTATTGTGATTGGAGAGTTCCCCTCTTCCTCCCTCCTCCCGGCGACCCGTGATGCTCCTGGAGATTTCTCACGGGTCTCTTCTGCCATCTGCTGGTCCGTAATGAGATGCGCGGTGCCTCCCGAGCGTCCCCTGACACAGTCTGAACTCAAGTTAGCTACACTCAGCGCGCGCGGGAAAACGCGCTGCTTTTTGCACCCACCCCTTCCTTGCCTTCTCTGCTCCCGTAAGGCACTTACTCTGAATGGATGTGTGTGCACACATATTAAAATTTTCATTTTAGAATTAACTAATTTACGAACCAATTAACTAGGGCAGCTAGGTGGCGCAGTGGATAGAGCACCGGCCCTGAAGTCAGGAGGACCCGAGTTCAAATCCAGCCTCAGACACTTAACACTTCCTAGCTGTGTGTCCCTGGGCGAGTCACTTAACCCCAATTGTCTCAGTTAAAAAGATAAATTAACGAAAGTAAATTCAAAGCAGCTTTTTTTGTGCCATCCCACTATCATTAGAACCCGTGCTCCCACCTCGATGGAACTCTGAGGAGGTCAAAGAAAAGTCTCCTAAAGATCTGTGGAGCTTCCTCATCCACGGGCTGTAAGAGGACAAGCCTGCACTTGTGTGTGACTGATGCTGGAGTCGGCACAGTCCTGGTCGGGAGTCCTTGGGAAGAGTGGAGCATAGCGGCAGCAGTAGTCACTCACTGTTGAAGCCTTGCGCATCTCGGGACATTCTCATTTCCAGCATTATTTTCCATTTACCTATTCGCAACACACCTTCACGGATGCCCCCTTGCAGGAGATGTTCGCATTCAAGGGATTCCGTCATTATAATGGGGATAGGATGTGAGAGGAATGAGAGCGCTGGACTGATCACAGAGTTGTCCTAAGCTAAATATTCATACTGTATAAAAGCAGTGGGAGACTCAACACGGACAGATAAGAATGCTTCTTCATGTATGAACAGTGGTTCTGACAAAGGGAAAGCTGTTAGAAAAAAGATTAGGCAGCTTGTGTTCACTGCATTTATTCATCTGGTCCAGAACACTTGCGAACATCAGGATTGGTTTGATGGAAATGGAGAAATGAAAAAAAAAAAAGAAAAACAAGAACTCTCCAGGGCCTATCATGAGAATAGTTTGTTGGTCTAAAAAGGCAGTATTTAACTCCACCAAAAGTGCAAGCGGAGCTGAGAGAGGTGCAGCATTCCGGGCTCAGGGAGAAGGCAGATGGCATTCAGTTTTATACTGACAATCCGCAGGCTTGAAGGCTATTTGTGGACTCAAGACCTTTGGTGCTATTCAGTGCTGATGGAGCCACACTTCACTTTGATGGTAGAGCTCCCTTAGGCATCCTTTCTAGTTACGGCTGAATTTCAGTGTCTTCCCCCAGCTCATTGGTCCAAGAAGGAGAGTCGGAATATGTCTTGCTCCCTTTGTCACTTTCAGGTTTTCTCTCATATTAAAGGGGTGTGTGTGTGTGTGTGTGTGTGTGTGTGTGTGTGCGTGTGTGTATGTATTTTAGGTGGTGTCTGGATTTATTTCTCCTAGGAAGGCAGCCATTACATGGGGAGCACAATTAGAATAGAGCTCTGGGGTTTAAAAACAAAAATCCCAAGGTAGGAAGAGAGGAGGAAGTAACTGCATACTGGTCTGCTCAGGTTATCAAGGAGAAATCAAAGGTCAGGGGTAGGGTGGGAATAATCAAATAGTGGTTTTATCCGGTCATTCCTGGGCTGGGCTGTTTTTCAGACCTGGGATTCAATCTGAATTGGTTGCCACGGAAGGGGAATTCCGAGTTCAGTTATATCAATATTGCAGGAAACTTTTAATGCTCCCAGCTTAAGGAATGCTCAGTTTTATCTCTTGCTCAGGTGACTCTGACTCCCAGGTCAGTCTGGCCTCTTCTGGATCATAGCGGAGCTCGACCAAATCTAGGTGATTTGTAAAGTCATTAAACATTCCATTTTTGCACTAGTTTATCAATGCCCTTCCTAAATTGTGGTGCTCTGCATTAAACAGAACA
Organism: Sminthopsis crassicaudata; assembly: GCF_048593235.1. Lineage (NCBI taxonomy): Eukaryota > Metazoa > Chordata > Mammalia > Dasyuromorphia > Dasyuridae > Sminthopsis > Sminthopsis crassicaudata. Next base: position 631,996,278 of record NC_133617.1, read on the forward strand.
TTCCCAATGTCTTCTACTAGAGAAGGGTGTTATGATCCTGTCACCTCCCTCCTCCTAGAAGTTAAACCTTTCTTAATGCAGCTCAAGATGACATAATTTTTTGGCTAAATCACATCATTGAGTGACAAGTTTGGAGTACACCAAAACTTTCAAGTCTTTTTCAGACAAACTGCTATCTAATATACATCTCCGTAAATTGCACTTACTGGATCCATTTCTGGAACCCAAAGGCAAGGTTTTATATTCATCCTCATTAAATGGCTTATTTAATTTGATTCAATATTCTAACCCATAAGGATCTTTTTAGATCTGAATTATCTTAACTATAGCTCTCAATTTAGTGTCCTCTGATGATTTGATTCAAATGCCTTCAATGTTTTTACCCAAATCATTAGGAAAAGAAAATGGCAGGTTTTACAAGATCCCTGAAACTCTGCTACCAAGTTGACCTCAAATCAGTAATGACAACTCTAAAGAGTCAGTCATTATACTATGGCATAGGCCACATTTCTCCATCTTTTTCCTTAGAACATCCTATTTTTATTATCATTTTGCTAAATAAATATGAATTTGATCCCCATATATATAAAGGCAAGGAAAGTAGAACTTTTGTCCTATTTGTCTGGTAGGAGTCATGATTAGGTTAGGTCAGGTTAGATTAGGTTAGTTGTTCTCCACAAATGAAGGGCCAGTATATGTTGTGGAATAATTTGGGAAGTTGAAACAATACTTAAGTTCCCACATTTCCTCCTTGGTGCAGGTTCTTTTAATTGTGGTGTAGGGTTTCTTCTTAATATAAAGGAAACAAAATTAATTATTTCATAAGTGAATCACAATTTTTTTTTTTCATAATTTATTCCAGGAAAATCTCCAAATCTAGTTTGGTACAACTCAGTCTTATCTCCTTTCCTAATTCACATAATCCATAAGGAAATATATTCACACTCTCTCTTAGTATACATTTAGTATCAGAAATAGAAAGATAATTAAATCTGATATTGAGAGATTTCCCCAATTGGTTTTGCATAGCTGTCGGCGGGTCTGGTTCACGGCCAGTTCAAATAATTATTTCAGCTTATCTAATGACTGAGTCATGTAAGAACTCCACTGATTTCACTGATAAATGCAGGAAAGATTTTACATTCTTGCAAGAGTGAGTGCCTAGGATAGTAGACACACCTTTGAAACTCCAAAGGCTGCATTTTATTTCCTGCCCTGAAGCACCAGTCCCTCCTTTGATTCCTCCTTAATTGGATGTTATGGTAGTTCCACGATCAGGATCTCTATCCCTCATTACATAGCTAGTTCCAGCCCCAAAAGAACTTACATTCTAAAAGGGGGAAGGTAACAGAGTAGGACTAAGGAAAAAGAACAAAAGATTTTTTCCAAATCTCTGGTCACCACCCTCATTACAAAAGTCAGTGTCTGGCCCCAAGGAGCTTACATTGTTTTGGGGGAAGATAATCTCTACCCTAGATTATTCTGCTGTTCTGATGGGATTTCCCCTTTCTCAAAATTGCTTTTGGGATATGATGAAGTCCCTATAAAAATAGATGATGCTTAACTAGCTGTTTACAGAATCTTCAGGGAAGATATAAGCACACCTCCCAAAATGAAGGTTCTGCTTTTTGTTTTTGTTCTCTCTCTAGTTCCCTTTAAGTTTGTTTCTCTAGGGCCAGTGGTCCTCAAACTTTTTAAATAGGGGGCCAACTCAGACTGTTGGAGGGCCGGACTATAGTAAAAACAAAACCTCACACTCTTGTCTCCGCCCCTCAGCCCATTTGCCATAACCCACCACATAAATGTCCTCTGCAGCCACATCTGGCCTGCAGGCTGTAGTTTGAGAACCCCTGCTTAGGCTTTGAGCAATTCATCTTTAAAGTACCAGGCACTGTATTGACCAGCTTCAGGGGTCTGACAACCTACTGGATCTTCAATCAGCTCAAGCCTCTCCAAATGGAACCCTGGAAGATGACTCTACCCCCATTCTCAGTGGGAAGTAGTTTCAGAAAATGAGATCACCACCCCATACTCCCATTTGTTTGAGAAAGAACTGGAAATGGTTGGTGTGTGAACCCCAACCTACCCAGTGTTTGAGAGGGTTCTCTGTAAGGAGGTCATTGATTCCGTGAAGGGGGAAGGCTACATATTATTAATGCTATTTTGGAGGAGCCGCAATAAGGATAACCCAGGATCTAGCAGCGTCCACATTAAAAGAATGAAGGGCCTGGAACATGATATTCCAAAAGGCTAAGGAACTTGGTATGCAGAAAAGAATAACTTATCCAGCAAGAATGAGCATCATTTTCCAGGGAAGAAGATGGACATTTAATGAAATAAATGAATTCCATCTATTTTTGATGAAAAAACCAGACCTACATAAAAGGTTTGATCTTCAAATACAGAACTCAAGAGATTTCTAAAAAGGTAAAAAGAAATCTTGAGAACTATACTTCTGCCATAAAAATATGTAAAGAACATATGTATAATTTGTCCTAGAAACTAGATGTGGAAAGGAAATTATATCATAAAAAAAGTGTAGTGGTGGTACTACATCTCATGAAGAGGCAAAGGTAACCTATTATATCTGAGAGAAAGAAAGGAGGGAGATGAACATAGTGTGTATCAATAGACATATTCGATTTATGGTGAAACTTCCTCCATTTCATTGAAAAGTGAGAGGGAAGGAGTAAGCTAAGGGGAAGGGAAAACAGAAATTGTGAGGAAAAGGGGTAAAATAAGGAGAGGAACTTTAAGGTGGGGGAGGGATACTAAAAAGGGAGGGCTGTGAAAAGCAAGTGGTATTCACAAGTTGAATACTGGGTAGGGGGGTAAGAGGGAAGGAAAGGAGAAAAGCATAAGCAGGGGTTAATAGGATGGCAAGCAAAATAGAATTAGTCATTCTAACCATAAATGTGAATGGGGTAAACTCCCTCATAAAGAGGAAGCAGTTAGCAGACTGGATTAAAAGTCAGAATCCTACTATATGTTGTTTACAGGAAACACACCTGAAACAGGGTGATACATTCAAACTAAAAGTAAAAGGGTGGAGCAGAATCTACTATGCTTCAGGCAAAGCCAAAAAAGCAGGGGTAGCCATCCTCATCTCAGATCAAGCAAAAACAAAAATTGATCTAATTAAAAGAGATAAGGAAGGGCATTATATCCTGCTAAAGGGTAGCATCAATAATGAAGCAGTATCAATATTAAACATATATGCACCAAGTAGTGCAGCTTCTAAATTCTTAAAAGAGAAATTAAGAGAGCTGCAAGAAGAAATAGACAGCAAAACTATAATAGTGGGAGATCTCAACCTGGCACTCTCAGAATTAGATAAATCAAACAACAAAATAAATAAGAAAGAAGTCAAAGAGGTAAATAGAATACTAGAAAAGTTTGATATGATAGATCTTTGGTGAAAGCTAAATGGAGACAGAAAGGAGTATACTTTCTTCTCAGCAGTTCATGGAACCTATACAAAAATTGATCATCTACTAGGGCATAAAAACCTCAAAATCAAATGCAGTAAGGCAGAAATAGTAAATGCATCCTTTTCAGACCACAATGCAATCAAAATTACATTTAACAAAAAGCCAGGGGAAAATAGACCAAAAAATAATTGGAAACGAAATAATCTTATACTAAAGAATGATTGGGTAAAACAGCAAATCATAGACATAATTAATAACTTCACCCAAGAAAATGACAATAATGAGACATCATACCAAAATGTGTGGGATACAGCCAAAGCAGTAATAAGGGGAAGTTTTATATCTCTACAGCCCTACTTGCATAAAATAGAGAAAGAGAGGGCCAACGAATTGGGCTTACAACTAAAATTGCTAGAAAAGGAACAAATTAAAAACCCCCAGACAAACACAAAACTTGAAATTCAAAAAATAAAAGGTGAGATTAATAAAATTGAAAGTAAAAAAACTATTGAATTAATTAATAAAACTAAGAGTTGGTTCTATGAAAAAACCAACAAACTAGACAAACCCTTAGTAAACCTGATTAAAAAAAGGAAAGAGAAAAAGCAAATTGTTAGTCTTGAAAATCAAAAGGGAGAACTCACCACTAATCAAGAGGAAATTAGAACAATAGTTAGGAGCTACTTTGCTCAACTTTATGCCAATAAATTCGATAACTTAAATGAAATGGAAGAATACCTTCAAAAATATAGCTTGCCCAGATTAACAGAGGAAGAAGTAAGTAGTCTAAATAGTTCCATCTCAGAAAAAGAAATAGAACAAGCTATTAACCAACTCCCTAAGAAAAAATCCCCAGGACCAGATGGATTTACATGTGAATTCTACCAAACACTTAAAGAACAATTAACTCCAATGCTATATAAACTATTTGAAAAAAATAGGGATTGAAGGAGTCCTACCAAATTCCTTTTATGACACAGACATGGTACTGATACCTAAACCAGGTAGATCGAAAACTGAGAAAGAAAACTATAGACCTAGAAAAAATAACAACAAAATTCATATGGAAGAATAAAGGTCGAGAATTGCAAGGGAACTAATGAAAAAAAAGTCAGAGGAAGGTGGTCTAAGTGTACCTGATCTAAAGCTATATTATATAGCAGCAGTCACCAAAACCATTTGGTATTGGCTAAGAAATAGACCGGTAGATCAGTGGAACAGATTAAATACAAAGGACAAAAAAGGGTACATCTATAGCAATCTAATCTTTGACAAACCCAAAGATACCAACATTAGGGACAAAAATTCATTATTTGGAAAAAACTGTTGGGAAAACTGGAAATTAGTATGGCAGAAATTAGATATGGACCACACTTAACACCATATACCAAGATAAGATCAAAATGGGTCCATGATTTAGGCATAAAGAGTGAGATAATAAATAGATTAGAGAAACAGAAAATAGTCTACCTCTCAGACCTGTGGAGGAGGAAGGAATTTATGACCAGAGGAGAACTAGAGATCATTGTTGATCACAAAATACTAGATTTTGATTACATCAAACTAAAAAGTTTCTGTACAAACAATACTAATGCAAACAAGATTAGAAGGGAAGTAACAAATTGGGAAAATATTTTTAAAAGTAAAGGTTCTGACAAAGGTCTCGTTTCCAAAATATATAGAGAACTGACCCTAATTTATAAGAAATCAAACCATTCTCCAATTGATAAATGGTCAAAGGATATGTACAGACAATTCTCAGATGATGAAATCGAAACTATTTCCACTCATATGAAAGTGTTCCAAATCACTACTGATCAGAGAAATGCAAATTAAGACAACTCTGAGATAACACTACACACCTGTCAGATTAGCTAAGATGACAGGAACAAATAATGATGAATGTTGGAGGGGATGTGGGAAAACTGGGACACTGATACATTGTTGGTGGAGTTGTGAAAGAATCCAGCCATTCTGGAGAGCAATTTGGAACTATACCCAAAAAGTTATCAAATTGTGCATACCCTTTGACCCAGCATTGCTGTTATTGGGATTATATCCCAAAGAAATACTAAAGAGCGGAAAGGGACCTGTATGTGCCAAAATGTTTGTGGCAGCTCTTTTTGTTGTAGCTAGAAACTGGAAGTTGAATGGATGCCCATCAATTGGAGAATGGTTGGGTAAATTATGGTATATGAAGGTTATGGAATATTATTGTTCTGTAAGAAATGACCAGCAGGAGGAATACAGAGAAGCTTGGAGAGACTTACATCAACTGATGCTGAGTGAAATGAGCAGAACCAGAAGATCACTATACACTTCAACAACAATACTGTATGAGGATGTATTCTGATGGAAGTGGAAATCTTCAACATAAAGAAGATCCAACTCACTTCCAGTTGATCAATGATGGACAGAGGTAGCTACATCCAGAGAAGGAACACTAGGAAGTGAATGTAAATTGTTAGCACTACTGTCTGTCTGCCCAGGTTACTTGTACCTTTGGAATCTAATGCTTATTGTGCAACAAGAAAATGGTATTTACACTCATGTATTGTATCTAAGTTATATTGTAACACATGTAAAATGTATGGGATTACCTGTCATCGGGGGGAGGGAGTGGAGGGAGGGAGGGGATAATTTGGAAAAATGAATACAAGGGATAATATTATTAAAAAAAAAAAGAAAAAAAAAGAAAAAAAAACTATAGACCAATTTCCTTAATGAATATTGATGCTAAAATCTTAAATAAGATATTAGCAAAAAGACTTCAGAAAATCATCCCCAGGATAATACACTATGACCAAGTGGGATTTATACCAGGAATGCAGGGCTGGTTTAATATTAGGAAAACTATTAGTATAATTGATCATATTAATAATCAAATTAATAAAAACCATATGATCATCACAATAGATGCAGAAAAAGCATTTGATAAAATCCAACATCCATTACTACTAAAAACGCTTGAGAGTATAGGAATAAATGGACTATTCCTTAAAATAATAACGAGCATATATTTAAAACCGTCAGTAAACATCATATGTAATGGCGATAAACTAGAACCTTTCCCTGTAAGATCAGGAGTGAAACAAGGTTGTCCACTATCACCATTACTATTCAATATAGTACTAGAAATGCTAGCCTCGGCAATAAGAGCTGAGAAAGAGATTCAAGGAATTAGAGTAGGAAATGAGGAAATCAAACTATCACTCTTTACAGATGACATGATGGTATACTTAGAGAACCCCAAAGACTCTGCTAAAAAGCTATTAGAAATAATTCAGAATTTTAGCAAAGTTGCAGGATACAAAATAAATCCACATAAATCCTCAGCATTTTTATACATTACCAACACAATCCAACAGCAAGAAATACAAAGAGAAATTCCATTCAAAATAACGGTTGATAGTATAAAATATTTGGGAATATATCTACCAAAGGAAAGTCAGGAATTATATGAGCAAAATTATGAAACACTTGCCACAAAAATAAAGTCAGATTTGAATAATTGGAAAGACATTCAGTGCTCTTGGATAGGTCAAGTGAATATAATTAAGATGACAATACTCTCTAAACTAATTTATTTATTTAGTGCTATACCAATCAGACTCCCAAGGAACTATTTTAATGACCTAGAAAAAAATAACAACAGAATTCATATGGAACAACAAAAGGTCAAGGATTTCTAGGGAAGTAATGAAAAAAAAAATTAAATGAAGGTGGTCTAGCTGTACCTGATCTAGAACTATATTATAAAGCAATAGTCACCAAAACCATTTGGTATTGGCTAAGAAATAGACTAGTTGATCAGTGGCATAGGTTAGGTTCACAGGGCAAGATAGTGAATAAAAATAGCAATCTAGTGTTTGACAAACCCAAAGATTCCAACTTTTGGGATAAGAATTCATTATTTGACAAAAACTGCTGGGAAAACTGTAAATTAGTATGGCAGAAACTAGGCATGGACCCACATTTAACATCACATACCAAGATAAGATCAAAATGGGTCCAAGATTTAGGCATAAAGAACGAAATCATAAATAAATTGGAGGAATATGGTTTTATCTCTCGGACTTGTGGAGGAGGAAGGAGTTTGTGTCCAAGGGAGAACTAGAGACCATTATTGATCACAAAATAGAACATTTTGATTATACCAAATTAAAAAGTTTCTGCACAAACAAAACTAATGCAAACAAGATTAGAAGGGAAGTAACAAATTGGGAAAACATTTTAACAGTTAAAGGTTCTGATAAAGGCCTTATCTCCAAAATATACAGAGAATTGACTTTAATTTATAAGAAATCAAGCCATTCTCCAATTGATAAATGGTCAAAGGATATGAACAGACAATTTTCAGATGATGAAATTAAAACTATTTCCACTCATATGAAAGAGTGTTCCAAATCACTATTGATCAGAGAAATGCAAATTAAGACAACTCTGAGATATCATTATACACCTGTCAGATTGGCTAAGATGACAGGAACAAATAATGATGAATGGTGGAGGGGATGTGGGAAAACTGGGACACTGATGCATTGTTGGTGGAGTTGTGAAAGAATCCAACCATTCTGGAGAGCAATCTGGAATTATGCCCCAAAAGTTATCAAAATGTGCATACTCTTTGACCCAGCAGTGCTACTCCTGGGCTTATATCCCAAGGAAATACTAAAGAAGGGAAAGGGACCTGTATGTGCCAAAATGTTTGTGGCAGCCCTTTTCATAGTGGCTAGAAACTGGAAAATGAATGGATGTCCATCAATTGGAGAATGGTTGGGTAAATTATGGTATATGAATGTTATGGAATATTGTTCTGTAAGAAATGACCAACAGGAGGAATAAAGAGAGGCTTGGAGAAACTTACATCAACTGATGCTGAGTCAAATGAGCAGAACTTGGAGATCATTACACACTTCAACAATGATACTGTATGAGGATATATTCTGATGGAAATGGATATCTTCAACATAGAGAAGAGCTAATCCAATTCCAATTGATCAATGATGGACAGAATCAGCTACATCCAGAAAAGGAACACTGGAAAATGAGTGTAAACTGTGAGCATTGTTTTTTTTGTTTGTTTGTTTTGTTTTGTTTCTCTTCCCAGATTATTTTTACCTTGCGAATACAATCCTTCCTTTGCAACAACAACAACAAAATTCAGTTCTGCACATATATATTGTACCTAGGATATGCTATAAGATATTTAATATGTATGGGAATGCCTGCCATCTAGGGGAGGGGGTGGAGGGAAGGAGGGGGAAAACTTGGAACAGAAGGGAGTACAAGGGATAGTGTTGTAAAAAAAAAAAAAATTACCTATGCATATGTACTGTCAAAGAAAATGTTATAATTATAAAAATTAATAATAAAAAAATAAATGAAAGCCATTTCTAATCATAAAAATGCTATTCTACTATAATGGTATTTGGGACTCAATGAGTTAAGTTTTAAGAATTACGATTTGGGTTAATATTACTGAGAAAGATACCCCACAAACAATTCAGTTAGATGCTTGTTAAATATAGAATTATAGAGGTTTGACTAGCTGTGGATAAGTAGTTAAAATGAGTATTTGTGTCCTAAAAGAGAATGAGGACTTTATGGAACTGACAGTCTAGTTTGGAATAACGTTTGGGCAGAGCATTTAGAAAATGTTAAGGAATTAAGACAAGTGATAGACATCAATGGCTGGGCAGAATTAGTAAAGAACTTTGTAAAGAGTCTGAACAAAAAGCAATTTCTATATTTGTGCTATGGTTGCCCCATGCCCAAATAATATCATTCCCTTTGGGTATGGAAAAACATGAGAATGAATTTCTCCTGTTTCCAAAGTAGACATTAAAATATAATGTAATAGATGATAAAAATCTGGAATTAGGTTGGGTCAATAGTGTGAACAGAAAGAGACAAATATGAGAAGATATGGAGGTAAAATGGACACAGCTTGGCAGGTGGTTAGATGTTCAGGATGAGGGTGAGGAATTCTCAGGGTTTAAGCCTGGATGACTGGACAGAATGAGACTAGTGGGAGGAAGAGCAGGGGTTTTGGGATGAAGAGAAAGATTAAATTTTGGACATGATGAATTTGAGATGATATTAGGTTAAAAAGCCAGGAACTGGGAGAGGGGTACATATGGATATAGGGGTCATCTGCATAGAGATAGATCCTCAGAGAGGAGAATCTAGAGAGAGAAGGGCTGAGGTCAGAACCTGGAGGGACACCCACCTTTAGGAAGAATAGGATGACCAGAGGGTAGTCACACATGCGAAGAGATTCAGGAGAGCTGTGCTGTGAAGTGAAGGCCAAAGAGCGGATCCTTGGGAATAGAATCTGATTTGAAATGTTCTCACCTATAAAATGGGAACAGTAAAATTAGCACTATTTGCTTCACAAGACTCATGAAGAAAAGTGCTTTTGTAAATCTCAGGGAGGCATGGTGTATGGGAGAAAAACTAGCTCTGGTGTTACAACTGTGGGTTCAAGTTCTGCCTTTGCCACTTCCTGCTTAGGTGCTCTTCCACAAGGTATTTCACCTTCCTAGGACTGGTTGCCTTATTTGTAAAATAAGAATGTTGGACTTGATGGCCCTGATATTCCTTCCAGGTCAAAATTTATGCTGCTTTGTTATGTAATTTTTTATTAGGATATAACCTCAGTGCCCATCATTAATTGGTTTTAGGCCCAATTCTCTATGGAGAGGAGCCATACTTTATACTCTCCCCCTAACCCAGCCTGCCATCAAAGCTTCCTTTCCATTTGGCTCCCGCAGCTGCTTGCAAAACAAGTTCTAGCTCTCATAACAATAAGATTTTATTCCACACTTTTATACACAATTTAATCTGAGGCACACTTGTGATTGCATCTTCCAGATGGTACTTTCTATTCTTCATTTTAACATACATTTGCTTTCATTTGGGGTCTGGTCAAATTTTGGTACAGAACTGAGTTCTGAGTCCTGTAAAAGGAAAGATAATACATTTTAACTTGGTATCTAAATAATTTCTTGTTTGAAGAGATTATTTAAAAGTCAACAAGACTCAAAAATGAAAAAGGTGAATATATCATTAATAAAAAGGAAATTCAACATTAATAGGAGATATTTTACCCAATTATATGCCAATAAATTTAACAATTTAAGTGAAATTAAAGAATACATACAAAAATATAAAGTGCATGGATTAACACACAAAAATGTAAACTGCATAATTAACAAAAGAAGAAATCAAATATCTAAATAAATCTTTTTTAGAAAAAGAAATTGAACAGAATTTGAATGAGTTTCCTAAGAAAAAAAGCATTAAGACAAGGTTTTACAAGTAAATTATTTGGAATGATATACAAAAGAGTCCTACCAAATTCCTTTTGTGAAACAAATATGGGAGAATACCTAAGCCAGAAAGAGCAAAAAGAGAGAACGAGAATCATAGACCAATTTCATTAGTGAATATGGATGTAAAAATCCTAAACAAAATATTAACTAGGAGGTTACAACAATATATCACAAAGATAATATATTTGACCATGTGGGATTTATTCCTGGAATTCAGGGATGATTTAATATAAGGGAAATTATTAGCTTAATTGATTATGTTGATAACAAAAGAAACCAAAATCGTTTAATTATATCAACAGATGCAGAAAAAGGTTTTTTTTATTTACAAAATACAACACTCACTCCTATTAAAAACACTTCAAAGCATAATGTAATAATAGAATTTTTCTTTAAAATGATAAGAAGCATCTACCTAAAACCATCAGCAATCATTCTTTGTAATGAGGATAACCCAGAAGCCTTCTTAATAACATCAGAAGTGCAACAAGGATGCTCATTATTATGGACATTAATCAATATTGCATTAGAAGTGCAAGAAATAGTAATGAGAAGAAAAAGTGAAAAAAAGTGAAGGAATAAGAATGGGCAATATTAAAAAAGTAGTTGAAACAATACTTTAAGCAAAGTAACAGGGTATAAAATAAACCCACATAAATTGTCAGAACTTCTATATATTACCAACAAACCTTTAAGAAGAGATAGTAAAATACAACTCCATTTAAACAGTATAAAACATATCTTGGGAGTACCCCAAGATAAACCCCAAAATTATATTACATGAACAATTAAAAAACACTATTTATACAAATAAAGTCAGATATAAATAATTAGAGAACTATTCATTGTTCTTGTGTGGGAAGAGCTAATATAATAAAAAATAACAATACCTAAACTAATTTACTTATTCAATACAGTCTCAACCAAACTACTAAAAAAATATTTTATTGAGCTAAGTGGAAAAAACCCACAAAATTCATTTGGAAGAATAGAAGAATATCAAGAGAATTAATGGGGGAGGGGGGAAAGTAAAGGAAGGACACCTAGCAATACCAGATCTTAAACTGGTAAGGTAATAATTATCAAAATGATCTGGTACTGGCTAAGAAATAGAAAGATAGATCGGTGAAACAGAGTGGACATATAATACACAGTAACAGATGATTATAGTAACTTTGTATTTGACAATGTAAAGATTTAAACTTTTTGGGATAAGAAGTCACTATTTTGTAAAAATTGTTGAGAAAACTAGAAAGCAGTCTAGCAGAAACTAGATATAGACCAATATCTTAACATCGTTTTCCAAAATATAAGGTCAAAATGGACATATGACTTAGACATAAAGGGAGCTATCATAAGTAAATTTGAAGAACATGGAACATATTACTTATCAGACTTATAGACAGAAGGAGAATTTATGAATAAATTAGAGACAGAGAGGAATGGGACATATAAAATATATAATTTTGATTACTTTGAATTAAAAAGTTTTTGTACAAATAAAACTAATTTAGCCAAACTTAGAAAGAAAACAGAAAATGGGGGGGAGAATTTTATAGTTTCTCAGATAAAGGTGTCATATCTTAAATATATAAAGAACTTTTTCAAATTTATAAGAATAGGAATAATTTCTCAACTGATAAATGGTCAAAATGGATGAAGAAATCAAAATTATATATAGTGATATGAAAAATGCTCTAAATCATTATTGATCAGAAAAATGCAAATTAAAACAACTTTGAGATATTATCTCATAACTATGATTGGCTAAAATGACAGAAGGGAGAAATGACAAATGAATGTGGAAAAATTGGGACATTAATACATTATTGTGATCCAGCCATTTTGGAGAGCAATCTGGACTTATGCCCAAAGAGGAATTAATATCTTTTGACTTAGTAATAGCCATTATTAAGATATGTTTTCAAGGGAGAAAGGAAAGGAATCTATATGTTCTAAAATATCTATAGTAGCTCCTTTGTGGTAGCAAATAACTGGAAACTGAAGGGATACCCATCAAGAGGGGAATAACTAAACAAGCTATGATACATGATTGTGATAGAATATTACTGCACTATAAGAAATGACAAGAAGGTTGATTTTTAGAAAAACATGGAAAGACTTGCATGAAATAATGATGAGTAAAATAAGCAGAGGCAAGAGAATGATTAAGCTATTCTGGATATTTTAAATATTCAAACCAATTACAAAAATCCTATGAAAATGCTAACCACCTCCAGAGAAAGAAGTGATAAACAAAAGAAAGCCTAATATAGTTTTACATTTGTGTGTATATGTATATACACAAAAACTACATATTTTGAATATACTCACACACATAAATATATGTACACACAAATATATATATCTGTGTCAAATGGTGGCCTTCTCTAGTGTGGGGTAGGGAGGGAAGGAGACAGTTGGAATTTAAAATATAACAAAAAGTAAATTTAATTTTAAAAAATGTTACTGAAAAGACTAAAAACATTGAAGTTTCCAGTCTAGAGCTATGAATTATCTACAGCAAATAAGTTTTCCTCCCTTATAGTCTTCCCTGCTAGGCTCTTATAAATGTATGTCCATCCTTCATCATAGACATTAAGTACACAGCTGGGAGAGTATCATCTAAGTTTAATATGATTATTGTAATATATTTATCATTTATGCCTTTCATTTAACATATTAGTAGCTATGATATTTATTTTGTCTTGGTTATGTTTAAGTAAAAATAAAGAAAAAGAAAAATATAAAAGATTAACATAGCTAGGATATGTATTTATACACACACATATGTGTACACACATACACAAAACAAATACATTCATATATATTATATAAAAATTAGGTAAATTTTAACCAATGACATCAGAAATATAGCTCCTGTGAAGCTTTCAGTCCTGACTGTGCTGCTCTACACCTTCCTTGGTGTCCTAACTTGGGACATGTCTCTTAGTGTCAATCCTTTAGTTGCTCTAAGAGATTGGAGAGGAAGGTGTAAAACATACCTTCCAGTTCTTTTTTTTTTCCTGAGGCTGGGGTTAAGTGACTTGCCCAGGGTCACACAGCTAGGAAGTGTTAAGTGTCTGAGATCACATTATACCCTTAAGCATAAGAGGGTTGATATTAGGTGAGATCGGTAAATTAGGACTCCTATGAGGGCTAACTGGAAAGCCACGATCAGATTTAAGTTAACAGGAAGCATAAGGTATTCTTGGGGTAGAACCATGATTTATTGAGTCGAAATCAATTAGATTAAAAACCTATTGGGTTCATTCAAGACCTTTTTGAAATCATTCATATGCTAAACCACCTGTGAGTAGGATAATTAGGGAAAATGATAAGATGAGCTTAGTTTCTGTTGTTGGGAGCTGGATGGCTCCTGGGAATGGTAAAAGGAGAGCAATCTCTAGGTCAAAGAGAAGAAAAGTGATGGCAACTAGAAAGAATTTTATTGAGAATAGTAGCAGAGCAGAGCCTAAAGGATCGAATCCATACTTGTAGGGGCTGGATTTTTATAAGTACAGGTAAAATTGAGGTAGTCAAAAGGCGATGAGAACAACAATTGTTGCGATGATAGAGTTGGTCAGAAGGGTTAAGATTATATTAATTATTTTTCTCTGGTTTTACCCAGAACTTAATGATTGGAAATCAGTAGTACTAATTATACTAGAAAAATATGAGCCTTATCAGTAAATGGATACATACAGGAATAGTCAAACTACGTCTATGAAGTGTCAATATCAGGCAGCAACTTCAAAGCCAAAATGATGGGTGGATGTAAAGTGATAAAATAGTCCTAGAGGCAGACCACTAGGAAAAGTGATCCAATGATTACATGTAGCCCATGGAAACCTGTTGCTACAAAAAATGTGGAACCATAGATGACATCAGAGATAGTGAATGGTTCTTCATAGTATTCTATTGCTTGCAGGGTGGAAAAATATAAGCCTAAGGCAATAGTGATAGAAAGGGCTTGAATTGTTTTTGGTTACCTTCTATAAGGCTGTGATGGGCCCATGTGATAGAAACACCAGAAGCTAAAAGAATGGCTGTATTTAGTTATTTGTATTTGAACTCGGGTCTTCCTGAATTCAGGGCTGGTGCTCTATCCACTGCGCCACCTAGCTGCCCCACCTTCCAGTTCTTTAAAAGCACTGGGGTAAAATACAGAGACTGTTAAGCCTTGGCTCACTCTTTAGTTCATCGCTTCCAGGGTTGCTCTGGTCAGGTCCCTTCCCTCTTCTATTTTTGTGGCTTTATCCATGAGCTTATACTTTCTCCTTCTCTTCCGGTTGATTTTGTGAAGACCAAGGTTGTGTATGTTAGGGCATTCTCATGCTTCCACCTCCTCCATGATGGAGATGCCTCATGAGTAGTTAAGGCTTTACCTACCTAAGCAGACCTTTCCAGGGCTAATGGTTCAGTTCTTTTTTGCTTCAGCGTTCTAAGGTGGGTTTTAATGGAAGCAAAGGAGTGAGAAGCATTCCCTCTCTCCCCCCTGAAAACCAGGCTGCATTAACCTAGAGCATATGTACTCTTCTAAGTAACCATTTTTGGATTCTAAAAGGCTGGCTCTTGCTCTCCATGTAACATAAGCTATTGAGGAAGAATCCCACTAGTTGCTGTCTTGGTTCCCAAACTCTTTGGAACCTATTCCAAAAATGCCAGGGGAGTTTTAAGATCTTGCCCAGAAGTTGTAACCTTTCAACTGAGGATCTCTGGAGGCATAATGAGAATAGTAAAGACGCAGGAGAAAGCATCACGTTTGTTCTAGTTGACCATGCTGGCCTGACAAGGAGATTAAAGTTGGAAATATTAGTAGGTTATCTAATCAATAATAAATAAATCAGCCCTTGGGGCTGGAAAAGTCATAAAATACCCCAACCACCATATAGACAGGCTTTCCTTGCTTCTCCATTCCCTTTGGCAGGGGCACGGAAAAACCTTTATAATTAAGATTAGAATTGCATGTAGAGCTACTGAAAAACATAGTGATTGATCCCTTGCTCAGCAGCCAGTTGGCAAAATGTGCTTCTGTTTGTCTTCAGGACTTACAAAAAACTATTTATGTTCTGTTGACAAACTGGGATTGTGTATGTATGTACAGCAAACAGATCATGGAAGTTTTCAGTGAATGATATTTTGACCCCAAGACAGCTGGAATTTGGGTCCTCCAGAGATGGGGAATCACAAGTGTGTCCATATTCCTATCAAAACAGAGAAGTCAGGAGGGAGGGAGCAAAAGAAAATGCCCTTTTATTTGGGGGGATAAAGATGCAGCAACTCATTTCTGAAATCCAGAATCTAGCATACTTGCATTTAAAAAGTCACTAATCCTGTGGTTTCATAAATCAATTTCTTCCCTGAGTTATCTTTTTTTTTTTTTCTACTTTTTTTAAAATTTAGTTTTATTTAGACTCAGGGAACATTCTAAATGGTGAAATGTTATAGTCATTAGGGCAGATGCTACAGAAGGCTGAAGTGTTTGTTAGAAGTACTAATGCAATATGTACACACAGATATATGATATGTAGTGTTATGTTGTGATATATGATTGTGATAGAACAGAACTGAACTGTAAGAAATGACAAGCAGGTTGATTTTCAGAAAAAACATGGAAAGACTTGCATGAAATAATGATGAGTTAAATAAGCACAAACAAGAGAATGAGTAAGCTGTTTTGGGTATTATAAATATCCAAACCAACTACAAAGGATAAACAGAAGAAGGCCTAGTACAATTTTACATTTATGCATATATGTATATATGGGTATTTCCTCATACTTATGGATACAAAGAAGTCTAGAAAGGAAATAATAGGATTTCTACCCAGTAGTTCTTCAGGGGCTGGGCATCCTGGAGGAGCAATTTGGAGCCACTGGGGCTTATGTGATTATCAACCATACCTGCCTGGCAGGAGGAAGAAGCCTCCTTCCTCAGAGCCTCAGAGATCGATCCTTTATTCAGATGGTCTATTCTGTGAAAGTTTATCTTTTCTCTTCTCAAGCTGGTTTTCTTGGGAGAACTGAGAGATTCTGTGCTCTCACCTTCAGGGTATCAGCCCTCAGAGAGGAAGGTCTAATCTCTCCTCCAGGTTACTGGATTTATTAACATTATACATTAGCATATACAAAGTAAAGGCCTCTCTTTGTACCTGACTAAGAAGAAACATTAGATTATAGGATGGTGGCTACTCTTATGACCCTTCTTCTTCTGAAAGCTGTTGTATGCGGAAAAAATTCATGAAGACTTGCTCCAGGGAGATCTGACTGATGGAGTAATCATCCAGTTCATATTGATCTTTGCTTTTCTCCAAGATACCAAACACCTTTGGGACAACAGACAGTAACAGTTAATAAAAGTTTTCTGGGAGCAGGGTGAAGAAAACTCAAGAGGTTTTGGTTTCTAAGTATGTCAGGTAACAAAAGTTAAGGAACTGGAAATGAAGGGGACTTTTTGTGTTTTTGCTGAATACAAAGTGTGAAAATAATAGCCCTCAAAACCTTTGATGTGGAAGGAAAAAGAGATGAAAAATCTCCCAGAGCTTCTGTACCTGTACAGAGGCTAGTAAAGTCCCGCAGGTCATCTAAGTACAGTGTTCAAAAGTCTGTGCTTGTTATAAAAGGAATTTAAATCAGTTTAGGGCTAAGAAATACTGGTCAGTGTTGCCACAGTGAGGTGTTGGAGAAGTGCAGAGAGAAGTAATGTGTAAAAGGTTAAGAGGTGGAAGGATTTGCATCCAAGAAAGATGGAACAGACTTTTTTATGGTTGACCAGACCATGCCTTCTCTGAGAGGGCAAAACCTTTCTTCCTGCATCCTTCCTTAGAGACAGAGTTAGGATGGTTGGCATCTGTGGGGTCTGGCTCCTTATTTACCTTTGCCCAGCTAAGGTCCTGGTAAGGCAGGTGATATTGAACTATCCCTTGGTGCTCATCCTCAAGGACGCTGCCTGACAAAGAGGAAGAGATGTTGTCTGTGAGAGATGGAATATCGAGAAGACCATTCCTTGGCCTTCATTTATTTAGCAATCTAGTGTAATAGCAAAAGTCAACCCAATTATTCATGGTACACATGAAGGAATTATAGGTATGGATAATACAAAAAACCAGATATTTTATAAAAAATTAATACCCTATTTATCTGTATCTTATTCAACATTACACTCAACATAATATTCTTGATTCTGAACCAAATCAGTAAAATAATACAGGGTAAGGAAGATGACAAATACTATTTCCAAAATATCCTGCTTTCCAGAATAAAGCTGCTTCCTTGGGATGAACTCTGCCTAGGAAAAAAATTAATTGAAAAAATTAAATTAAACTCAGTCCAATCCATTATAATCCATTCTAATAAACCACATAGGAATATTTATGCATACAATGCAGATTTGTTCTAGTTTTCTTTGTAGCTGATCCTTTTTCCAATTAAACTTCTCATCATTCTTAGAAGTGTGTTCATTCTGTCTCCTACCTTCTTTCCTGTTACGTTCCTGTTTCTCTTCATGTCTTGCTTTGCTGCTTTTTTTCCTTTTCAGTGTTTGTGCCAGACAGTTTGCTTTTCATCACTCATACCAACCAAAGAAGACTTTCTTCCTTCTGGTTGGCAAGCTGACCAACCATTTTGGATATTCATTTCTTCTCAGTAATTCTTGTTTTATTCATTGGTACTCTGCTAATATGCTTAAAAAAGTTACAACTCTACTAGCATTCCTTTGTCTAGTTAGCCATCAGTGATAGTATAGAAATCAGAGGGAAGGTTAAGTTTAAATTTATATTTTCACATAGTTGAGACTACCAGAAGACTGACTTTAGGGAATTGATGAATCACCATACATCTTTTTGCTTTGAAAGACATTGTATGGTGGCTTCTCAGGGAAAAAATTTAGGTACCCAATAATGCTTGGCTTCTGTATGTTGTTCCTTGATGACATGCTACCAACCAAGTAGCTAGAAAAGGCAGAAAGGATGTTATTTGGGAGCAGATCAAAGTTAATTTGGCATTTAAACTTAACCAAAGATAAGCAGTCCTTGGATAAGTAATAAATAATTAAAAATATAAAAACAGCAAAAAAACCCTAAGGGGCTCCAATTATATTCATAGGAATAGGAAAAATGCTGAAAAGGGACAAGTGCTGAAGTGGGTCCAGTTAGAGCCTCCCAGACACTCTTTTTTTTCAGAAACATCCCAGGTCAATATGGCCAATTATGGGGTTAGACAGAGAAGATCTGTGCTTCTTGAAGCCCAAAATTCTTTACCTGGGAATGTCTCTTTGATGAATTCTTTGAATATTGTCATGTTGTCCTTTTCATTGCTGCTTTTGATCTTGGCCAGCAAAGTATATCCACTCCCAAACTTGTTTTTGAGGTGCTGTGGGCTGCCTATGCACTTCAACTGTCCTTTAACCATGATGGACAGCCTAGTACATAAAGCCTCACATTCTTCCATGCTGGAGAGAAAAGAGGAAAGGAGGAATAAGCATTGAGATAATCCTTGCAGAACAAAGGCCCAGTGTCAGACAGAGCCAGGACTCTGTTGACTGGTCCTTGACTTGGATTGATAAATTGTTACACTGGAAGAGTCTAAGGCACTTGAAAATAAGGGAACAAATGTCTAAGTATAAGGTGCTTCTTTTCTGCTCTCCCTCCTTTTCCGGGATCACTTACCCTACCTCCACTGTCACTCCAGAGCATATAATTTCATAGAAAAAATGTGTTTGATATCAGAAGAGCCTAACATTTTCCCCCTGAGCCCTCAAAGTTTCTATAAAGCTTCCTTTCCTATAATTTAAGGAACTTAAAAATACAAATAAAGACAATGACCCATGTTCACAGCAGCCCTAGTTCTCACTACAGCTTTTTCTCCATCCTACAAAGAACTGAACAAGACCTGGAATCTACCTATGAGAGGTGATGACAATGGCTTTTCCAGATTCTCGACTCCTTGTTATTGTATCCCAGAGCAAGCGTCGGGCTACAGGATCCATGCCTGTGGATGGTTCATCTAGGAAGACGACTGAGGGCCCTCCTATTAGGGCAATACCAGCACTCAGTTTACGCTTATTGCCACCACTATGTAGAAAGGGAGACAAACGAAAGAGATAAGTATTAGCTATCTAGGAGCATGAATTTCCAACCTCCATGACAGAACAAAGGAGAGGTATATAAGGTAAATCCCTGAGGATCACATTAGGAACTTTGAAAATGGCAAACCATGAACTCATAGTTCCCTACACAGTAATCCTATATTATCTACAATAAAATTAAAAATCAATGAACATGGAAAGTCAAAGTAAACATAACCTAATGAAGATGAACTGGGAAATGTGGCTGAGAGAATGACACAGTAGATAGAATGTTGACATTGAAAGTCAAGACTCTGGATTTTGAATTCTGCTTCAGACATTTATTAATTATGTGACTGTAGGCAAGTCATTAACTTTTTTTTTTTCCTGAGACAATTGGGGTTAAGTGACTTGCCCAGGGTCACACAGCCAGGAAGTGTTAAGTGTTTGAGGTCAGATTTGAAGTCAGATTCTCCCTGAGTTCAGAGCTAGTGCTCTATCCACCGCACCACCTAGATGCCCCATTAACTTTTTTCAATCTCCATTTTCTCATCTGAAAAATTAAGGGAGTTGAAATTGATGGCCTCTAAGGTCACAATCAGCTTTAACTATATAATCCTATGATTGATTAAAATTGTTGGATAAGAGTAAATATGACTATGAACAAAGGGCATTCAAAAGATAAAATGTATTTAAGACCTTCAGAAAATCCTTGATAAGGTTTTATGTTAAAGACCTTAATAAGTACAAAATCAAGAAGACTATTTTGTGATGGTTAGAGAACAGTTAGAAACGATAAAGATAAATGGTCAAATGTGTTAATGGAGGGGTGTGAACAGTGGGATCCCTTAAAGATTATTGCTGCACTTTGTCTTACATCTTAATAAATAATTCAAAACATAAACCATGTACTTCAGTCCTTAAATTGGTAGATGACTTCTGTGGAGTAAGCAAAGAAGATCTAAAAGATTTCTGAGTTTACAGCAAAGTGACAACTACTTTGAGATTATGAGACAATAACAGCTATCTTTGCAGATACCCCAGAATGTTGTGAGATTTTTTTTTTTGAGGCAATTGGGGTTGATATGCCCAGAATTACATAGCTATTAAGTATCTGAGGCTAGATTTGAACTCAAGGACTTCTGATTTCAGGGCTGGTACTCTCTCTACCACATTACTATATTCCTCCAGAGTGTCTCTTCACATTAGTTGGCATGTTTCTTTGTAAGGGATTATCATCTCTGTTGGTTAAACTTGAAAATTCCAGATGGATATGCTTCTTTGGCCATAATCATCATCATAATCAGAGATGAGAGAGAACTCTATTGTATCCTTTTTTTAAGAATAGGAGAGAAATGGATTTGTGTGTAGCATGGAAGAAGCCAGTATGTAAGCAGAGACTGAAAATTAGAAAAAAAAATGGGGATAATAATGGGAGGTAATCTGCTGGATGAGACAAAATGAAGGCAGCCTTGGCAAGAAGGGTCATCTATTTATCAGAGAGTAGAATGAAGGAAGAGATAGCAGGGGATGATATGGGAGAGATGTGAGATGGGGAGAAAAGAGAATTCTTGGCAAATGGTTTCATTTATTCCTGCAAAGTATGAAAGCAAGATCCTTAGTTGAGAAAGTAAAAGGAGGAGTGATATGGAATAGAGAATAGATTAGGGATTAGGAGGATTGCTTTGCTACTGTGATGGTCTAGTTAAGATTAGATAACATCATATTGTGGTGGACCCAGTCATCAGTTCTTCCAACTACATTGGGCAGCACCTGGGGAGGAGCAAAGGAAGCAGGTGGTGGGAGTAATGCAGAGTTGGAGTTTTGTGAAATATAATTGTTAATAGGACAAGAGGAATAAAGGATTCAAGAGAATATGGCAGTGAGTTGATGTGGTTCACCAAATGATTGATACTGGAGCTACAGAAGGGGTAATGGCCTCAAAAAGTACTGAGGTAGAGAGATTGGAAGTTATAGAGAGGATGAAGGATTGGGGTAATAAGGCAGAGGAAAAGATGGAATGATAAAAGAAAGAAAAAAAAAGGCCCAAGAGATTACTTCAAAAAGTAAATTCAAAGATTAAAGGTGTAAAGCCTATGAATTGAACTGTAATATAAGATTGACCTAAATAACTAAGAGAGTAGATACATGACCTAGGTTATGGCTGTGCCTGTTGAGGTATGTGTAGCAAGAAAAATCCCCCAGTTATTTAAGAGTTGAATCTGTTGCTCAGGCACATAAAGAAAAGTAAGGACAAAGAAATTGATTGGAGGCAACAGAGATTGGCCCCAAGTAGCCTTAAAACATCTCAAATATGGCCATGGAGATAAAAAAAAAAGGTCAGTTTAGATCAACCGGAACTCAGTGTAGAGACAAAAGGCTTTGAAAACTGAGGTCGAAATGGCCCTCACCAGGAACAATATTGAGAATGTAGTATAATGGATGACCTATGATTTAATACAACTCTGGATAAGATAGGCAAATGCATCTTGGTATACTTAAGAAAACATAGTACTGCTTTTTCCAGAAGCTTAAGCAAGAATGACACTTGGAAATTTAATGAGGGGTACTTCAGGTTGCTTAAAAACTTAAACCTGTGCACAAGCAAGCTTACTGGATCTTTTCTATCTTAAACTCATAAGACTCAGGTACAACAAAATCAACTTCATAAATATAAAATGAGTGTGGAAAATGGTTAGACAGTTATTGTTCTGGAAGAGATATAGAGGTTTTAGTGACCTGTAAGCTCAGTGTGAGTCTAAAGTACGGTCATAGAAGAGTAAGTTCCAGGATGAAAGAGCTATTTATAGTAAATACTTGGGATAGAGAAATTTTCTTCTAAAGATTGATAATTTTCACTGAGTTGCAGTTAGTAAAGGATGTGTTTAATATTTCTCCTTTTGGGGGGCAGGTAGGTAGTGTAGTATAGTGGATAGAGCACCAGGCCTGAAGTCAGGAGGACCTGAGTTCAAATTTGACCTCAGATACTTAACACTTCTTAGCTGTGTGACCCTGGTCAAGTCCTTAACCTCAATTGCCTCAGCCAAAAAAAAAATTCTCTTCATTTTGTAACCGATTATGATTATATTTTATGCCTTATTAATGAGTTCTTAACATATGGCGTGTGAACTTGTTTCAAAGTATCTTAATTATACTTCAATGTAATTTATTTCATTTGGATTTTATGCATTTAAAACATTCTGAGGAGAGGTCCCTAGTCCTAATTAGACTGACAAAGAAGTTTATGACACAATAAAGGTTAAGACAACCTCCTCTGGCACATATTCAATTGTCATAAGGCTAAGGAAAACTATTTAAGATTATCATTTAGGAATCACTGGAGATATACTATATATAATTCTTCTAAAATTCTGTTCAGGTGAGATCCTTAGTATCTTTCTTGTTCATCTGTTTGTTGGAGTTGTTGAAGTCTGAGAGAGCCTGAGAAATTATTGTTTTACTGCCTATTTCTCCTTTTTGGTTCATCAGCTTTTCCTTTAAGTACTTAGATGCCATGATAGTTTAATGCATATACATTTATTGTTGTCATTATTTCATTATCTATGGTGATTTTGTGTATATGATAGTTTTCCTGTTTAATTATTTTAACCAAGTCTGTTTTTACTGTTGCTTTGCCTGAGAGCATGACTGCTGTTTTTTGTTTGCTTTTGGTTCCAGCTGAGACGATAAATTCTACTTTGGCCTCTACATTTCTTATTTCATGCCTTTACTTTTTGCATCCACTTTTGGAGTCTCAATGGCCAATTCATTAAATTTTTTTGATGTTCTACTTGCAATTACTGAGATTTTCTTTTTCTTGGATTTTTTCTTGTGATTCATATAATCCATAGTAATTCATTATTTTTCAGGCATTTCCCTCTACTCACTCATGTTGTCAACTTTATTTCCTAGATTGGAGATTTGTATTTGTGTCTGTTTTTCCTCCTTTTGTAACTTTTGTATAGAGTTGCTATGCTAAGATTTTATCTCCTGATGCTGCAGAACTGAAATGAGATGCTAATGGAGCAGGATCTTTCCTTCGGTGTAGTACGGATGACACTGCTCTGTTACCTGATTTTGTCTTCCTTATTGTGGACCCTTGATGGGAAGCTTCCCAGGGCCATATCCTGATTTCTTCAGTCTGGATCTGGGATATAGAGCTTCTATGGCATCCTCAACTGAGAGGCTGTCAAAACCTTATCCCTTTCTTTTGGTCCTGATACCAATTAGGAGGAAAACTAAGATTGAACTTATCAAGTGTGATCATTTCTTTAAAAACTGAAGGATACCAGCTCTGAAGTTAGTTCAAATTTGTCCTTAAACATTCATTAGCTATGTGACCTTGGGCACTGATTGCCTCAAAAAAAAAAAAAAAAAAAAAAAAAAAAAGAACTGAAGAAAATAATGAAAAGGTTTTAATTTAATCCTCCCCTTGCCTGTTTGTTACCAAGCTTGATTTTATGTGGTTTTCTTGCTATTCCTTTAACTCTTCTTTAAACCTGGGCTCCATGAAACATGGATAGATTTTAGGATGATCTGTGAACTCAGATGAAAAAAAATTTTCATCCTTGTTTTTATTAACCTCTAAATGAAATTTAGTATTTTCTTGAATTATGAATGTACAGCACAAACTACTATAGTATTAACAGGATCTGTGACTTTATCACCAATAGAATTTCCCATTATATTACAGTTGTTACAGATATCTTAATATATGATTTATGCTCATCACTACTTCAAAAACTCTGTAAGATGGATCCCCTTTCAAAATCTGCTAGATTACATGTAACTGCAGTCTTCTTGTCTACATATACTCATGTAGTCAATTATTAGACACAAAGATAAAGTTAAGTGTTCTAGACATCTACGCAGCTTTCTAGTATTCCTATCTAAATTTCCTATTTATTGTGGATAAATATGTGGAAGAAGTTGAATTATTTTCATTGTTTGTTAAAATTTTGTAAAACTGGATTGTTCAAATGAGATTCAAATTCTTTCTAATGTGGTTAGGCCTTTATAAAACCATTGACTGCATATCTACTATGGTCTATGAGAGAGATTCTTTCTTTTGTTTGTTTTTCTCTTTGTACTCCTTTTTTTTTTGTAAAATGTGTTATGAAGGCATAAATATGCAGTATAGTTCAGAAGTGTTAGTATATCATTACTTTGCAAAAAAACATATATATTTTAAAAGCCTTTATAGAAGAAAGGTTTATCAATATCAGAAATGAGAACCTTTACTTTGAGGAAGGCACAGAAAAGTCACATAACTCTAGATAGTACATGATGCTTGAATTACTGTTATACCTGTGTGGCTACTTGAGGGTTAACAGACATTAAAAGTATTAGAAGTTCTAGATAAATTGTAACTTTATCTTACTTACTTACCATACATTTTTCTTGAATAACCTGCTTACCAGGTTGCCAAACAAATGAACCCCTGACTATTAAAGAGGTTTTAATAAAATCATATGCACTGGGAGTGGCTGAGCTGGTTTGTGGATTGGGACAGAGGAAAAAACGAGAGGCAGCAGGCCACTCAAGGATTGGCAGCTTCAGTGTTCCCCTTCATTCCCTAAATGAAACTCTAGAGATCTTTCAAGGTAGCCAGCTCCAGCTGGCTGTGTGCATGCTGGTGTCATTAAAGAAAAAGCCCTTTGTGTGCCCCTTTTGGAAACCACAAAGGCTGTGGATGGAAATAGTAAAACTTTTTTTTTCTTTTGTTCAAATACAAACTGGAAAGGAAAACTTCATATGCTTTACACAGATAGAGCCTTTGTCAATGCTTGATTTTGCTACTACAATAAAAAAGAAAACTACTCATGTTGTCATCACTCCTTTTTTCATACATATGAACTAGCAAAGGAGACCCTTTAAACAACCCTCAAAGTTTTGTCAAAAGCAATAAAAAATCATCAACTTTTTCAGAAGCAGACATCTAAAGCATTGCATTTAAGAAACATTTTTGTTGGGAAATGAGAGTAAAATCTGCTACATAGAAGTTCAATTGTTCAATTGACCAGACAGGTAACCCTGTAACAAAAACTATGGTTACCATAAAGAATGATCGCTATATGCAGTATGCAGAAATAAGTATAGAAATATTGGCATTACCTAATGTTATTCATTGGTTTCACAAAAATGATGTTGAGTAAGTCAGGAGGAAAACAAGTTATAGAGGAAGAAGTCTTTTTGGGGGAGGACAGGGAAAACAGAAATAATTTAAGGTAGGAGAAACTAAGGCTGTCTAGATAGATGGAGTTCATTTGAAGATGGAGTTTAGATGATGGGTTAAACTGAATAGATTTCATACAATTAATTTAAGGTGGCTAAAGTAGTATTGGGGACATTAGAATGAAATTCAGTTAGAAATGTTTTACTGATGTTACTGTAAAGCAACATTATGAAATGTATAACCATCATTCCAAAAGAAATAACATGACATGTATACATGAACTCTACCAATGTGAAAACCTAAATACAAAGAGTCAGGAGAGGTTACAGTATAAGTTTTAAATTGCAGTTGATATTTATTAGTATAAGTTATGTTTTTATTGTAAAGCTGATTTAATATGATTTAATATTTAATATTAATTAAATAATATTTAATTTATGGATAATAAAATATTTGGGGACATAGCTATTAAAAAGGACAACTCTGCTTCCTTCCAAATCATTATTTTATGCCCTTGTTAGAGAAGATCCTAATCTAAATGGATCACGTAGCTTGACAATTATACTATTCTGTAGAAATGAGATATCCCAGTATCCTTTGAGCATATTTCTCATATCTAGCCATACTTTTTACATTCTGTGACTCTGAACTCCTATAGACCATCATCCACACTTCATTCCATTTTCTCTACCACTCGGTAAGCTTATTCCCATTCCCTTTATTCCCTCCCACCCCAAAGTTTCATCCTAATTCCACTTAGCCCTTCTACTGTACCCTCTGGAATGCTTGTTCCATAGATAATAAACTTCCCTTCATCTTAAATTCATTTTTTTCTCTTACTCCTTCCATGCACTAGGTCTTACTGAAACCTAACTTTCCCTGATATTACAGACTCCCTAGCCCCCTTTTTTCCAGTACTGGCTGAACCTTCACTCATCCTTTTTGGTTCATTGGTCAGGGCAGGAGAGTGGGAATATTCCTTGATGCCCATTGACACTTACAGGTTTTCCCCTTCCTTCAATACTCAATAGTCTCTTCTCCTTTGAAGTTCATGCTAATCAGAGCTACCAATCAGTCAAAATTTGGTAGCTGTTGTTTACAGACATCCTTCCTTCCCCCTGGTTATTCTCCTTCCTTCTTCAATGAATTTGATATATGACATACAATTTTTCTAATTCCTACCCCTATACTAAGAGACTTCAGTAAACATTGATTCTCCCCCAAATATGCTAACCACCCTACTCACTTTCCATGAGCCACTCCTTCCTTCTATTTCAGTCATACACAAAGGTGGACACACCTTTGATCTAGAGTTGTACCAACTTCATGTTTAAGAATTCTGAAATATCCTTCTCTGACCATAATCTTTTGGCTTTTCACTTCTTCCTCTGCTTTCTCCTACATAATTCTATTCTTCATTTGCATTTTGACCTGCATTATGATCTGTTAGTCTTGATCCCTTGATGGTCCTCTATACTGTCCTCCTCTCTTGAATCCCCAATCCCCTTATCATATTGTTCCCAGGAAAGCTTCAGTCCTGGATCACTATAACCATTTATTACCTTTGTGCCTACATACACGTTGCTGAACAAAAGTGGAGAAAATCACACAACTGTTATGTGGCCCACTACAAATTTATGTCATATAACCTCAACTGGACCCTCCCTGCTACTAGGCAATCCTATTATAGTCCCTTATCAACTTACTTTTCCACTCTTTCCAACAGCTTTTCTCAATCTTTTCATCCCTCTTCAAACTTCCCATGGCTTCTCTTCCCCTTACTCTTTCAGCTGAGAACTATGCCTCATATTTTATGGAAAAAAATTGAGGCCATTCACTGCTAACTTCTCCTCTTATTCAATTGCCTTCTTCCACTTTCTCCTTCACACATTTCATATGATGAAGTAGCCTTTCCCCTTGATAAAGTCAACTCCTCTATCAAAATGATTCCATTCTTTCCTGTCTCTTCTATCAGATCATCTCCTCTATCATCCCCACTTTTTCACTCATCCTTCTCTATTTGCTAGTTTTTCTACTTCTTAAAACATGTCCATGTCTCCCCTATCCTGAAAAAACCCTTACTTAACCTTTCCATCTCCACTGACTACTGACCCATGCCTCTTTTGCTCTGTGCAGCTGAACTCCTCAAAAGGATCATCTACACACTTTATTTTTTCTCACTCTTTTCTTCATTCCTTGTAATGCAGCTTCTGCTCTTATCATTCCACAGACTGATCTCTCCAAAGTTACTGATTACTTAGTTGTCAAATCCAATGCTTTTTCTCAGTCTTCATTGTCCTTGAGCCTTCTGCAGCTTTGACATTGTTTATCATCCTCTCCTATTTGGTACTCTCTTCTGTACAGGTTTTTTAGAACAACCCTCTCTTCTGCTTTTCTTTCTAATCTGACTGCTCCTTCTGTCCTGCTGGATTCTCTAGCAAATCATGTTCTTTAAATACTGGGGTCTCTAAGAGGTCTATCCTAGAAAGCTCTTCTCCTCTGTCTGTACTACTTTACTTGGTGATGGCATCAGCTCTTAATAGTTCTCAAATCTACCTTTCCTGCTCAAGCTCTCTATTGACCTTCAATTTTGCATCTCCAGCTATCTTTCAGACATCTCAACATGGACATACGATAGACATTTTCAACTCAGTCTGTCCAAAACAGAATTCATTCTCACCACTCTGTACCTATGGATCTTCTATGTTACTGTAAAGGGCAATACCACACTCTTGGTTCCTCATGCTTACAACCTAGGAATCATCCCAGATTCCTCATAAATCTCTTATCACCCATATCCAAATTGTTGTTAAGACCAGTTGATTTTACCTTTGCAAGTCCTTTGACTGTATCCTCTTCTTACCATTCTATAAAACCCTGTCATCACTGCCTGTATTACTGCAATAGTCTATTAGGGGATCTGCTTGTCTTTAGTCTCTCCCCATTCCAATCTATAGAATGGAATTGAAGAGAATATGTTTGAAGCAGGGCATTACAGGGGTGTGCAAAGATATGGGAATAGAATGGAAGATTGATTTGGTATAACAACTTGTAGGCCACTTTAACTGAGATATGGAGTGCATGGAGGGGAGTGACATAAAAATATTATTAAGGCATTTGGGAACCTGGTTGTAGAGAGATTTTTAAAGTTCCAGGCATTTTATCCTAGAGATAATAGAGAACCACTGAAAATTTCTGGATAGGATAGTGACATGTCTTTGTCAATCTGCATATTACAAATATTAAAGTGGCATCTTCAGGGAAAACGAAATGGAGAAGCAAAAGACTGGAAGCTTCAAGAAGCACATTTAGGAGGCTCCTGAAATAATCCTGATGAAAGACGTAGAGATTTGGTGATATAAGAAATACTGTGGAGACAGAACCAACTTGACTTGGTAATTGATTGACATAAGATTTAGGTAGAGAAAAAATGATGCTGAAGATGTGAACCTGAATGAGAACAGAATCAAGAAGCTAAGAGAGAGGAGAATCTAATTGAAGACACTAATAGTTTCAAAAGCTACAGAGAAATCAACTAGACTATGGATTGAGAAAAAAGTCACTTGCTATATGAGTTAAGAGATTATTGATAACTTCAGTTGAGTGGTGAGTTTGGAAGCCAGATTACAAGAATTGAGAAATGAACAGAAGGTGAAGTAGTATAGATAATTAATTTAGATAACTTTTTTGAGTTTGGCTATGAAGGTGAGAAGAGCTACAGCAAAACAGCTGGAGGTGGGGGCTTTACAGCCTGGAAGGCTTTAAAGCTCAGGGAGTTTACAGTCTCATGAGGGAAACAACATATAAATATATACAAAACAAACTATATACAGAATACATAGGCAGGGGTAAGTAAAGATTTGTTGTTATTGTTGTTTTCTTTTTAAAAGAATGTAGAGACATGGAAATATTTGTGGGCAGCAAGAAAGGAATTTGCAGATAAAATGATACTGAAAATGAGAAAGACAAAGTAATACAAGTTTATGGAGGTAAAAGGAAGGAATGAAATCAAGAGAAAAATATAGAGGGAGTAGTCTAGTAAAAGAAAGATCATTTCTTCTTCATCCATTGAACAGAGGAGAGAATGAGGTATAATGTAGAGAAGTTTTGAGAAATGGAATAGGAAAACAGCAAATTATTAAAAAATGGCCTCCATTTTCCTGGGGCCTTCAGGTTTCTCATAAGACAAATCTTTTTGTATAGTCCCTTATCCTGGATATGATCAAAGGATCTGGCAGGATGAAACTGTCATAAGAGCAGGAATAACTATAATCCTGTTAAGATCTTATGAATTATTTGCTCAAGAGAATATTTACTAGATGCCATGGAGCTTTGACTATATACATATACACACATACATATTTATTAAAGCTTTTTATTTTTCAAAACATATGCATGGACAATTCTTCAACATTAGCCCTTGCAAAACCTTGTGTTCCAATTTCTCTCCTTTCCCCATGCCCTCCCCTAGATGGCAAGTAGTTCAATATATGTTAAATCCAATATATGCACACATATTTATACAATTATCATGCTGCGCAAGAAAAATCAAATCAAACAAAAAAAAAAGAGAAGCAAAATAAAATGCAAGCAAACAACAACAAAAAGAATGAAAATGCTATGTTGTGAACCACACTCAGTTCCTACATCCTGGATATAGATAGCTCTCTTCATCACTGAACTGGAACTGCCCCTGAATCATCTCATTTTTGAAGAGAGCCATTTCCATTAGAATTGATTATCATGTAGTCTTCTCCTGATTCTGCTCATTTCATTTAGCATCAGTTCCTGCAAGTCTCTCCAGGTCTCTGAAATCATACTGTTGGTCGTTTCTTACAGAACAATTTTATTCCATAACAATCATATACCATAATTTATTCAGCCATTCTCTAATTGATGGGCATCCATTCTAACAAGATTTTGATACCTGAATCATTTGTTCTTCAATCCCTAATTCTGAAAATAAGATGTTTTGTTAAAAGAAGAGGGCGTTGTACCTGTAGGTTTTGATGAGTTTGTCTGAGTGGGCCTCTAGAAGCAACCCCTGCAGCATATCCTTCACAAGGCTATTAATGTGACCCTCAGGGATGCCATGAAGTCGGGCATACATAACCAAAGTCTCACGTCCTGTCATGTAATCCAGTAAGGCATCAAATTGAGGGCAGTAACCAATTCGTTGTTGTACCTGAAATAACAGCAAAGACCCCAGGCAATGGATACAAACTTAATGGCTTCCCAAATAAGAAAACTTTATCCTGTTGTAAAGGGGTGGGTCCAGGAAAGGCATCCCAAAAGAGTTGTAAGGGATGTTATTCCCAAAAGTTAAATATGGTATCTGTTTTCCTCCTGGACCTGTTCCTTTACATGTGGTCTAAACTTCTAAAACTGACTAGACAAAAGACCTGGTATCCTTTTATGTTTATGTACTTGCCTAGAAACTTTATTCTATTTTGTTCTCTGTAAATTCTTTCTATTGCTGGGAGGGCTTTGGCTTCTCTGACATTGGGCTTTTTTTTGGAGTGAGTTAGGACCTCTCAATGCCTTTTTTTTTTGGGGGTGAGAAAGTTCTAGTTTGTTGTAAACAGTACACATAACTTAGATGGCAGTGACTATTTGGGAAAAGTATCCAGAAAATTATAAAATGTATAGAAAATGCAAGTATTAGTCTAGGAACTCTCTTCTCTCTCTCTCATGCAAGTATTAGTCTGGGAACTCTCGCCTCTCTCTCTCTCTCTCTCTCTCTCTCTCTCTCTCTCTCTCTCTCTCTCTCTCTCTCTCTCTCTCTCCTGAGGCAAAGTTAACCTTAGGGTTAAGTGATTTGCCCAGAGTCACATAGCTAGGATGTGTTAGGTGTCTTGAGATCATATTTGAACTCAGGTCTTCCTGACTCCAGGGCCGGTGCTCTATCCACTGCACCACTTAACTGCCCCTTAAGAGGGTCTCTTTGAATGGCCAACAGAATACCACTATCCTATTTCTCTGCCAGTTCCTTCTGGGAAGGTTTGGCCTATGCAGAATATGGAGACAAAGTTATTCTTGGGAAATGACATAAAAAGATGCTGAATAGTTCAGTGATATTGCCAACTTCATTATGCCCTTTCATAGTGGCTACTCATGTACCATCTTAAAGCTTCATGATCACAGATGAGAAAAGTAAAGTCCTAGTCATAAGGAAACTTGAGTCAGGGGACAAAGCAGATTTTCAGAAGCAGGGGAAATTTGTTCAGGAGCACAGAATAGTGATATGGGTAATGAATATTTCAAAAACCAGTCAATTGAATTAATAGGATCTGGATTTTTATTGGAGAGGATAGACTCATCTTTACCATTTTTTCCTTTCAAAAACACTTTTAAGAGAGATTCTGGGATCTGGAAGGATCTGACTTAATTATCCTGGGATCACAAGACTTAGAGCTAGAAATGACCTCAGGGGTAATCAAGTACAATAAAAAAAAAACCAAACAGATGAGCAAAAGTAGGCTTAGAGAGGTGAAAGGTAACATGGCACAATGGAAAGAATATTGAACTTTTAGACAATACCTTTGGCCTTTAATTTTCTCCTTTATAAAATGATAGATTTGCATTAGATAATTTCCAAGGTCATTTCCAACTCTCAACTTTTGATTTTATGACTTGCCCAAGTCACAAAAATAAGAAACAGAACTATGATTTGAATTCAAGTTTACAGATCTCAAAACCAATGTGTGGAAGCTATATTGATTTGATTATATAATGCACCGCTTTTGGTTCCAATTAAAATAATTCATCTAAATATGTTACTAGTCTATTGACAAGTCAATTATATTGTAATATCAGTAGGCATGCTTTGATAGTCTAGGAATTCACATGTACTAACTGATTTAGATATTATTATTAGGGATAAAACCTCAGCTAGACATCATCTTGGAGTAATAAAGTCTGTATTTGAATCAACAAGGACTTCACGTTTCATACTCAAGGACTAGCTTCTGTGACAGGTCACAGAATTGCAGATTGTCACATCTTGAAGAGACTTTAGAAATTATCTAGTACTATATTTATGGTATAGATCAGAAACCAGAGATTCATAAAGATTAACCGATTTTCCCCAAGGTGACTCCTTCTGTGTAGTTAGGAAGAGAATTTAGGTCTTTTGCCTTCTAGGATAGCATTCTACCTGAATTGGTATACCACCACTTTTCCTCATGGATCTGTAAGATCCCATTAACATAATGTTTCTGGGCAGTTCAGAGACAGACAACAGAACCAAGAAGACCTGGAGTAAGACTTGAGATACTTTTGACCAGAAGAAGTATTCTTTTGGATACTGAATGCTCACCTGGTAAAACAAAACAAAACAAAACAAAAATCAATAGTGATCTATTCAAACATCTTTACAAGTTAATAGAAGTAACCAGGTCTTCTGGGCTGCCAAATACCTGACCAAGAGGACGGAAAACTAATGAGGCTGGGTGAAGATTTGTGAGTCTGTAGTTCTGGAGATACCAGAGGGAGTTTTCTGCCATTCTTGAAGGAATGAAGAATGAATGGGGGCTAAGAGATTATTTCTCTATTCTAGTTTATTGAAAACATTCTCCACTTGAATTTTTAGAATGCTTATATTTCATGACCTTTTCTTAAGCCTATATTACTAGCTTACTATTTACCCTAATATATGTTGTCTAATGTCATTTGTCCTTCAGGATGATATCATTGCTTCTAGTACCCTCCTTTCATTATTCCCTTCTCAAAGTAGCCATAGCATCCTACCTTTTTAATGTGGGTAATGATGTTGTAGCCATCAATATAGGCGGTCCCAGAGGTGATTGTTTCATCCCCTGTCAGCATTTTGAAGGTCGTGGTTTTCCCTGCTCCATTGAAGCCAAGCAATCCAAAGCATTCCCCTTTCTGGACAGTTAAGGATATCCTATTTACAGCCAGGAGGGGCAGTCTTCTGCCATATACCTGAGATTTAGACAAAAGAAAATCCATATACTTGACAAAATACTGTTTAACTGGGAAAATCAAAGCCACAGTCCCTTAAGTTATTCTTATTCCCTTTTCCCAAAACAGCAGTATAATTGTTGTCTCCTTCTAGTTCAGAAAGCTTCTCCATAATATTAATACCTAGGGCCTCCTGTTGGCCAGGAACGCTTATCTGACATGAGTCAGGTCCTTTACAATTTATATCAAGAGTTCATAGCCTGGGGATTGTGCTTTTAAAAATATTGTGATAACTTTATTTCAATGTAATTGGTTTCCTTTGTAATCTTCCCTAACTCAAAAGGAATTCTACCAGTCCCCTTTATATCGCAAACACACAATACTGGTATACTTGAAAGAGTTCTAACTTTTAAAAAAAATTCATCACAGAACTTCATTACTTCTTGATATGTGCATAGTGGTCAGGCTACAAATCTGGATAGCCTACTATCCAGATTTTTTTGGGGGGAAGTAGTTTTATATGCAGCTTCATTTTTTTTCTCCCTCCTCTCTTTTTATTGAAGTTTTTTATTTTCAAAACATATGCAAGGATAAGTTCTCCCTGCAAATTTTTAGCTTGTGAAGACCATCTCTTCCTTACCCTCAGACTATTTTTATGAAAATCAGCCTTGGAATTAGTGCTTGACATCAAAACCCATGAATTTTGGGAGTACACCTATTACCAAAAGAAGGTAATCTCAAAATGCAAGAAAGGGTCTGTTTTTGCTTGTGTGTGAGGACAGAATGGGGCTAGACCAGGAGTAGAATCAGGCAGGTAAGCAGGGAGAGCACAGAAAACAGCTCATGCTGAGCAGACTAGAGTGGAGTGGGGATGGTTTTTGCAGGCTGAAAATTTGAGGGGAGAACTTTACCCCAGTGTCAGCTACTTTGCCCTGGCAGCAAGCCAGTGGATCAGCAGAGAATCTATAAACACAGGAGGTAAAGACTGACCCCAAAATGCTAGAGTCTCTCGGAACCTGGCCACCCACCTAGCACCGGGAGGGTCTCAGCGTGATCTCAGTGCAACTGCTAAATCCAGCACAGATGCTGAACACAGCCCAGACACTAATTTCAGCACAGCCATTGCTGTCCCACTGCTGCTTCATTGCTACTTTCTGTTGTTGTTGAGGAAGCTCAGTAACCCCACATTGCACCAAAAGCAGACTGCAGTTTTTTTTTTTTTTCTTCTCAAAATGAGTATAAAGGCAAAGTGGGCTCTAACTATAGATAGCTTCTATACTGAAAAAGAGCAGACTTCAAACCCTGAGGAAACCAAAAGTATATTTCTCCAGATGAAACCTCAAATGATATAACCTGGTCCCCATCACATAAGACTCTCATAGAAGAAATTAAAAAGGCTCTTACAAGAGAGCTAGAAGAAAAATGGGGAAAGGAAAGGGAAGCTTAGCAAGAGGGTCTGGATAAGACATGTAACTCATTAAAAGATAGAGTGGATAAAGAAATCAACTCCCTGAAAAACAGAATTAGTGAATTGGAAAAATAAAAAAAACTCTTTAAAAAATGAAATTGGTGAAATGGAAAAAAAATTCAATAAAACAAAACAACTCATTTAAAAACTCAATTGGACAATTACAAAGAGAAATAAAAAAGTAAATGAAGAAAACAATTCATTAAAAATCAGAATTGAACAAATGGAAATGAATAACTTGTGGAGACACCAAGAATCAATCAAGCAAAACAAAAGAAAAACAAACCCCCACCCCCCCAAAAAAAAAAGAAAAAAAAAAAAGAAAAAATGTTAAATACCTATTTGGGAAAACAATAGACCTGGAAAATAGATCTAGGAAAGATAATTTAAAGATTATTTGACTCCCTGAAAATCATGATTGAAAAAAAAGAGCCTAGACACTGTTTTTCAGCAAATCATCAAAGAGAACTGCCAGATATAATAGAAATAGAAGGTAAAATAGGCATTGAAAGAATTCAAGGATCACCTATGGAAAGAGATCTTAAAATCAAAATATCCAAGAAATATTGTGGCTAAATTCCAGAACTATCAGACCAAAGAAAAAATACTACAAGCAGCCAGAAAAAACAATAAGGATATAAAAGTGGATATCTTCAACATAGAGAAGGTCTAATCCAGCCAGAAAAAACAAAACAAAACAAAACAATTCAAATATAGAGGAGCCACAATAAGGAGGGGAAAAGTGAAAAGGCTAAATAAAAGAGAATACAGAAATAGTAAGGGAAAGGTTTAAGAAAAGGGGAGGAATTCTAAGGGGCAGAGGGAATACTAAAGATGGAGGGCTGCATGAGGCAAGTGGTGCTCACAAGTTTAATAGTGGGGAAGAGGGGAAGGGGGCAAGGAAAGAGAAAAGCATAATCTGGGGTTAACAAGATGGTAGGAAATACAGAATTAGTAATTTTAACCATAAATGTGAATGGGGTAGACTCCCCCATAAAATGGAGGTAGAAGCAAACTGAATTAAAAGCCAAAATCCTACAATATGTTGTTCACAGGAAACACACTTGAAGCAGGGCAATACATACAGAGGAAAGGTAAAAGGCTGGAGCAGAATCTACTATACTTTAGGTGAAGTAAAAAAAGCAAGGGTAGATCATCTTGATCTCAGATCAAGCAAAAGCAAAAATTGATCTAATTAAAAGAGATAAGGAAGGGTACTATATCTTGCTAAAGGGTAGCAAAGATAATGAAATAATATTAATACTAAAATATATATGCACCGAGTGGTATAGCATCTAAATTCCTAAAGGAGAAGTTAAGAGAGCTGCAAGAAGAAACAGACAGCAAAACTATAATAGTGGTAGATCTCAACCTTGTACTCTCAGAACTAGATAAATCAAACCACAAAATAAATAAGAAAGAAGTTAAAGAGGTAAATAGAACACTAGAAAAGTTAGGTATGAAAAATCTTTGGAGAAAACTAAATGGAGACAGAAAGGAGTACACTTTCTTCTCGACAGTTCATGGAACCTATACAAAAATTGACCATATATTAAGACATAAAGACCTCAAATTCAAATACAGAAAGGCAGAAATAGTAAATGCATCCTGTTCAGATCACAATGCAATAAAAATTGCACTCAATAAAAAGCCAGGGGAAAATAGACCAAAAAGTAATTGGAAACTAAATAATCTCATCCTTGCGAAGGTCTGGTCTAGCTCCTCTTGTCAGGATAAGCAAAAGTCCTTGCCCCACGTGTGGACGCCAATTGTAGCGAGCTGTCGTCTCCAGAAGCTGCTGGATCGCTCTCTGGGAAGAGATCTGCTGTGTCTACTCAAATCTCTCCAACAGATTCTTCTTCCTGTAACGAACCGTTGTCTCCAGGCAGTTGCTGTTAACTCTTGTCCAAAGAAGTGACTTCCCTTCCTGCAGAGAGCTCCGTCAAGCCTGATGCAATTCAGAGTCTTCCTCTTGAATCCTGGCTCTGAATCTCCTCCAACTCTTATCCTTCTTCAGGCCGATCTGCTCTCTGTGCCCAGTGCTGTCTCTTTTTATCCTCCCAGAGAATGGGCGTGGGATAATGCAAGGGCTTCTGGGAAGAACCACCCCAGCCAATGAGCTTGCCCCCTCTATCAAGTCAACCTGAGTTCTCACCTTGTAATTGTCCAGAAAACCTGAATTCTCACCTTGTCACCATCCAGACAACCCCAGTCCTCACCCAGCAATCCCAACACATCCTAAAAATGGATGGGTGAAACAGCAAATCATAGACACAATTAATAATTTCACCCAAGAAAATGACAATAATGAGACGTCATACCAAAATGCGTGGGATGCAACCAAAGCCATAATAAGGGGAAATTTTATATCTTTAGAGGCTTACTTGAATAAAATAGAGAAAAAGAAAATCAATGAATTAGGCTTGCAACTAAAAGAAGCTAAAAAAAGAGCAAATTTAAAACCCCCAATCAAACACTAAACTTGAAACTTAAAAATAAAAGGAGAGATTAATAAAATTGAAAGTAAAAAAATATTGAATTAATAAATAAAACTAAGAGTTGGTTCTATGAAAAAACCAACAAAATAGATAAACTCTTGGTAAATTTGATTAGAAAAAGAAAAGAGGAAAATCAAATTGTTAGTCTTAAAAATGAAAAGAGAGAACTTGCCACTAATGATGAGGAAATTAGAGCAATAATTAGGAGTTACTTTAACCAACTTTATGCCAATAAATTTGAAAACTTAAATGAAATGGATGAATACTTTTAAAAATATAGATTTCCCAGATTAATAGAGGAAGAAGTAAATTGGCTAAATAATCTCATTTTGGAAAAAAGAAATAGAAAGCTATTAATCAACTCCCTAAGAAAAAATCCCCAGGACCAGATGGATTTACATGTGAATTCTACCAAACATTAACTTCAGAACAATTAACTTCAAAGGATATGAACAGACAATTTTCAGATGATGAAATTGAAACTATTTCCACTCATATAAAAGAGTGTTCCAAATCACTATTGATCAGAGAAATGCAAATTAAAACAACTCTGAGATACCACTACACACCTGTCAGATTGGCTAAGATGACAGGAACAAATAATGATGAATGTTGGAGGGGCTGTGGGAAAACTGGGACACTGATGCATTCTTGGTGGAGTTGTGAAAGAATCCAACCATTCTGGAGAGCAATCTGGAATTATGCCCAAAAAGTTATCAAACTGTGCCTACCCTTTGATCCAGCAGTGCTACTATTGGACTTATATCCCAAGGAAATACTAAAGAAGGGAAAGGGACCTGTATGTGCCAAAATGTTTGTGGGAGCTCTTTTTGTAGGGCTAGAAACTGGACGATGAATGGATGTCCATCAATTGGAGAATGGTTGGGTAAATTATGGTATATGAATGTTATGGAATATTATTGTTCTATAAGAAATGACCAACAGGATGAATACAGAGAGGCTTGGAGAGACTTACATGAACTGATGCTGAGTGAAATGAGCAGAACTAGGAGATCACTATACACTTCAACAACAATACTGTATGAGGATGTATTCTGATGGAAGTGGATATCTTCAACATAGAGAAGATCTAATCCAGTTCCAATTGATCAATGATGGACAGAATCAGCTACACCCAGAGAAGAAACACTGGGAAATGAGTGTAAATTGTTTGCATTTTTTGTTTTTCTTCCCAGGTTATTTTTACCTTTCGAATACAATTCTTCCTTTGCAACAACAACAACAAAAACAACAAAATTTGGTTCTGTACATATACATTGTATGTAGGATATACTATAACATATTTAATATGTATGGGAATGCCTGCCATTTAGGGGAGGGAGTGGAGGGAAGGAGGGGAAAATTTGGAACAGAAGGGAGTACAAGGGATAATGTTGTAAAAAATTACCTATGCATATGTACTGTCAGAAATGTTATAATTATGAAATTAATAAAAAATAAAAAAAATAAAGAACAATTAACTCCAGTGCTATATAAACTATTTGAAAAAATAAGGATTGAAGGAGTCCTACAAAATTCCTTTTAAAATGACACAGACATGGTACTGATATCTAAACTAGGTAGGACAAAAACAGAGAAAGAAAATTAAGGACCAATCTCCCTAATGAACATTGATGCAAAAATCTTAAATAAAATATTAGCAAAAAGATTACAGAAAATCATCTCCAGGATAATGCACCATGACCAAGTAGGATTTAAACCAGGAATGCAGGGCTGGTTCAATATCAGGGAAACTATTAGCATAATTGACTATATCAACAACCAAATTAACAAAAACCATATGATCATCTCAATAGATGCAAAAAATGCATTTGATAAAATCCAACACCCATTCCTATTAAAAAAATGAGCAAATATAGGAATAAATGGACTTTTCCTTAAAATAATCAGTAGCATCTATTTAAAACCATCAGTAAGCATCATATGTAATGGTAATGAACTGGAATCATTCCCAATAATATCAGGAGCGAAACAAGGTTGCCCACTATCACCATTACTATTCAATATTGTATTAGAAATGCTAGCTTTGGCAATAAGAGATGAAAAAGAGATTTAAGGAATTAGAGTAGTAATGAAGAAACCAAATTATTACTTTTTGCAGATGATATGATGGTATACTTAGAGAATCCCAAAGATTCTACTAAAAGCTATTAGAAATAATCCACAACTTTAGCAAAGTTGCAGGATACAAAATAAATTCACATAAATCCTTAGTATTTTTACACATCACTAATAAACCTAACAGCAAGAGATACAAAGAGAAATTCCATTTAAAATAATTGTCGATAGAATAAAATATTTGGGAATCTATCTCCCAAAGGAAAGTCAGGAACTATATGAGCAAAACTACAAAACACTTTCCACACAAATAAAGTCAGACCTAAACAATTGGAAAAATATTAAGTGCTCTTGGATAGGCTGAGTGAATATAATAAAGATGACAATAGTACCTACACTAATCTATTTATTTAGTACTATACCAACCAGACTCCCAAGAAACTATTTTAATGACCTAGAAAAAATTACAACAAAATTCATGTGAAAGAACAAAAGGTCAAGAATTTCAAGGAAGTAATGAAAAAAATCAAATGAAGGTGGCCTAGATGTACCTCATCTAAAATTACATTACAAAGCAGCAGTCACCAAAACCAGTTAAGAAATAGACTAATTGATCAGTGGAATAGGTTAGGTTCAAAGGACAAAATAATTAATAACTTTAATAATCTAGTGTTTGACAAACCCAAAGACAAAAAACTGTTGGGAAAATTGGAAATTAGTATGGCAGAAACTGGGCATGAACCCACACTTAACACCATACATCAAGATAAGATCAAAATGGGTTGATGATGTAGGCATAAAGAATGAGATTACCTCTCAGATCTGTGGAGGAGGAATGAATTTGTGACCAAAGAAAAACTAGAGATCATTATTGATCACAAAATAGAAAATTTTGATTATAAGAAGTTAAAAAGCTTTTGTACAAACACAACTAATGTAGACAGGATTAGAAGGGAAGCCATAAACTGGGAAAACAGTTTTACAGTTAAAGGATTTGATAAGGGCCTCATTTCCAAAATATATAGAGAATTGACTCTAATTTATAAGAAATCAAGCCATTCTCCAATTGATAAATGGTCAAAGGATATGAATTTTTAGATGATGAAATTGAAACTATTTTTATGCATATGAAAAGGTGTTCCAAATTATTATTGATCAGAGAAATGCAAATTAAGACAACTCTGAGATACCACTACACACCTGTCAGATTGGCGAAGATGACAGGAAAAAATAATGATTAATGTTGGAGGGGATGTGGGAAAACTGGGTCACTGATGCATTGTTAGTAGAATTGTGAATGGATCCAACCATTCTGGAGAGCAATTTGGAACTATGTTCAAAAGTTGTGCATACCCTTTGATCCAGCAGTGTTACTACTAGGCTTATATCCCAAAGAGATATTAAAGAAGGGAAAGGGACCTGTATGTGCCAAAATGTTTGTGGCAGCCCTCTTTGTAATGACTAGAAACTGGAAATTGAATGGATGTTCATCAATTGGAGAATGGCTGAATAAATTGTGGTATATGAATGTTATGGAATATTATTGTTCTATAAGAAATGACCAGCAGGAGGATTTCAGAAAGGCCTGGAGACACTTACATAAACTGATGCTGAGCAAAATGAGCAGAACTAGGAGATCATTATATACTTCAACAACAATACTATATGATGATCAATTCTGATGGAAATGGCTATCTTTGGCAATAAGAGGATCCAAATCAGTTCCAATTGATCAGTGATGAAAAGGACCAGCTACAGTCAGCAAAAGAACACTGGGAAATGAGAAATGAATGTGGACCACAACATAACATTTGCATTTCTGTTGTTTGCTTGCATTTTTGTTTTTCTTCCCAGGTTATTTTTACCTTCTTTCTAAATCCATTTTTTCTTGTGCAACAAGATAACTGTATAAATATGTATACATATATTGCATTTACATATACTTTAACCTATTTAACATGAATGGGACTGCCTGCCAACTAGGCGAGGGGGTGAAGGAAAGGGAAGTGGGAAGGAGTAGGAAGGAGGGAGTGGAGGGAAGGAGGGGAAAAGTTGGAACAGAAGTGTTTGCAAAGGTCAATGTTGAGAAAACTACCCATGCTTATGTTTTTTCAATAAAAATCTGTAATTAATAATAATAATAATAATAATTTCTTTGGGATATAAGCTCAGTAGAAACACTGCTGGATAACCCTTTGGGAATAGTTCCAAATTGTTCTTCTGAACAGTTGGATCTGATAACAACTTCATCAACAAATGTATCAGTGTCCCAGTTTTCCCACATCCCTTATAACCTTTGTCATATTTTTCTTTCATTTTAGCCAATCTGAGAGGTGTGTAGTGGTTATCTCAGAGTTGTTTTAATTTGCATTTCTCTGATCAACAGTGATTTAGAAACCTTTCCATATGACTAAAAATGGTATCAATTTCTTCATCTGAAAATTATCTGTTCATATCCTTTGACCATTTATCAATTGGAGAATGGCTTGAATTCTTATAAATTTGAGTCAATTATATATTTTAGAAATGAGGTCTTTATCTGAACACTTAAATGTAAAAATGTGTTCCCAATTTATTGCTTTCCTTCTAATCTTGTTTGTATTAATTTTGTTTTTCTTTGGTCATGAATTCCTTCCTTCTTCACAGATCTGAGAGGTAAACTATCCTTTGTTCTCCTAATTTGCTTATAATATCACTCTTTATGTCTAAATCATGAACCCATTTTAATGTTATTTTGGTATGTAGTGTTAGGTGTGAATCAATGCCTAGTTTCTGCTGTACTAGTTTCCAATTTTCCCAGCAGTTCTTGTCAAATAGTGAGTTCTTATACCAAAAGCTAGGGTCTTTGGGTTTGTTAAACACTAGTTTGCTACAGTCATTGACTATTTTGTCCTTTGAATCTAACTTATTCCACTGATCAACTAATCTATTTTTAAGCCAGTACCAAATGGTTTTGATGGCTGCTGCTTTATAATATTGTTTTAGCTTGGGCACAGCAGTTTCATTTCTTTAGGTCTAATAAAGATGGGAATCCTGATGTAGATAGTCAAGTAGATATGTCTGTCTTCTTGTGCCCTTCTTCAGTGACTATGTTCATGTGCTTTGTATATTATTCAATAAAACTTTGTAGTTATGTTAACTTATTGTGAGCCTTTGCCATTGTTTCTTGAAATCTACAATCTGATCTAGTATAATCTCTTTTTTTCCTAAATGTTATCACTTATCGTTTCTGATTGGAGTGTTTCTTCTGTCTAGTTCCCCCATGTCTTTTAAATACTTGTGATGTTCACTGGCGGGCAAACAGAAGTTAACCTAATATCTTTTAGATCCCCTCTTGACTCTCTTAAAAATTAATCTTTCTGTTTTTGCCTTCTAAGCCTGAAATCTTCTATTCATTTTTCATTGCTGGGAATAGTAACATCAAGTTCTGCTTTTGTCTTCACTTCAACAATAAATACCCCATCCTAGGCTCATCTAATTTGTCTCTTGCATGTAGATGCTGTGGCTTATTAAAGACCTTATTAAAGTTATTATTAAAGACATTAAAAACTGGTCTGTTAATCCCCAAAGAATTCAAAAAACATTCATCTATGACTAAGAAGAAACTCCTGGCTTTTTTCATAGAATCTTTGTTTCACAAAGGAAATTTATCTTAGGTCATCACTCCATAAATCCCAGAGATCAAGCAATGTATTAATTCAATCAGTACATATATTCAATAGTTCTCTGTTGAAGAAGGAAACTGTCTTTCATCTGACTTTACCTTTGTGAGTTCTTTAATAACCAGTGGAGTATTCTGCAAAAGCTCTGAAAAGGATTCCTCAATTTTCTTTCTTTCTTGTTCTACTTCTTCATCTATGGAAAGGTCTGATTCTTTGCTATGCACTTGTGCCTATATGGATAAGGGATAAGATCACAGATATAAATACCTTTCAGAAATCTGGT
This sequence comes from Sminthopsis crassicaudata, assembly GCF_048593235.1. Lineage (NCBI taxonomy): Eukaryota > Metazoa > Chordata > Mammalia > Dasyuromorphia > Dasyuridae > Sminthopsis > Sminthopsis crassicaudata. The sequence goes on from NC_133617.1 coordinate 632,040,200, forward strand.
CCTACTTGATTGGAAGAGATGGATTTGAAATTTGGGAAAACAAGGATTAAAGGGGCAACAGAAATGATTTGGAATCTCAGAGATACTAAATAGGCACAGGGACAGATCTTGGTGAGATGCCCTATGCTAAATTACTGCTCTCACATGCATCCTTTCTTTCTCTGTCTGAGGACATTGAAAAATGAGGCTCACACAAACAGGATCAGGAAATCCTAGAAACAAATTCCATGTAGAATCCTATACGCAGTGAGAACCTGTTAGAAAAGGTACAGAATGCATTATATCAAAAGCTCAAAGTATCAAATTTTAGAACAAGTAGTTTTAACTGTTCCTTGGACATTTAGAAAAATGACTTCTTTCCTGCTTGGCCATATCTGAGTTCTACTTAGTTCTATTTAGTTCATTTGACTTTTATAAAAACAATAATTATATTGTGACTAGTCAACAGATACTCCCTTATGAATGGAGTATGGGAAGTATGCTCAGATGAAGGAGTTTGCTGATTAAAGGAGTCAATACATCTGCAACTCTCTTTTTATCATTGGAGTAATAGAGTTGGAAGAAATTTTAAAGGTCATATAGTTTAATTTGCTCTTCCATGAAACTTGTCCCAATTTTGGACAGCTGACTTGGAAAATTATTCTTGACTTGTAGCAATATCTCCTTATGAATTTCACCTAGTTTTTGCCCATTGGAGTCATACATCAAACTTTAAGGAGAAGCAATGGACTCTGGCCCTCTATCCACTGGTACAGTTCTTATGGAACTTAGTGTATATTGAATAATTTAATTTTTAAAATAATTTTTAAAAAAACATACCTTATCAATAATTGCTCATTGGGATTGGGAAAATAAATCTAAACAGGCCTGAGAGAAGTTTAAAATTTATAGGTTGTTCTGATATTCATTTTTCATACATGAAAATCAGAATTATAATGAAATAAGCTTTATCTGAAGGCTTGTACACTTGCTCCTTCCAATCCATAAGTTTCACAGTTTTTTTTTCTTTTGGCGTCTTTTAAAACAATCAATAAGCATTTATTAAGTGCTTATTATGGATCAGTCATTGATAAGCACTGCTAAGCACTGCGATACAAAAATAAATCTGAACTGTTGTTCCTGCTCTCAAGGATCTCATATTTTTTCTTTCTTTTCTTTTTTTTTAACTTTACAATTATTATTTTCACTTGATTCTTTTTTTATTATAGTTTTTATTTACCAGATATATGCATGGGTAATTTTACAGCATCGACAATTGCCAAACCTTTTGTTTTAATTTTTCTTCTCCTTTCCCCCGCCCCAAGATGGCAGGTTGACCAATACATGTTAAATATGTTAAAGTATAAATTAAATACAATATATGTATACATGTCCAAACAGTTGTTTTGCTGTACAAAAAGAATAGTGTACAATTAGCCTGTGAAGGAAATAAAAAATTCAGGCAGACAAAAATAGAGGGATTGGGAATTCTATGTAGTGGTTCATAGTCGTTTCCCAGAGTTCTTTCACTGGGCATAACTGGTTCAGTTTATTACTGCTCTACTGGAACTGAATTGATACATCTCATTGTTGGAGAGGGCCACATCCATCAGAATTGATCATCATATAGTATTGTTGTTGAAGTATATAATGATCTCCTGGTCCTACTCATTTCACTCAGCATCAGTTCATGTAAGTCTCTCCAGGCCTTTCTGAAATCATTCTGTTGGTTATTTCTTACAGAATAATAATATTCCAAAATATTCATATACCCAAATTTATTCAGCCATTCTCTGTTTGATGAGCATCCACTCAGTTTCCAGTTTCTGGCCACCACAAAGAGGGCTGCCACAAACATTTTTGTCCATACAGATCCCTTTCCCTTCTTCAAGATCTCTTTAGGATATAAACCCAGTACTAACACTGCTGGGTCAAAAGGTATGCACAGTTTGATAACTTTTTGAGCGTAGTTCCAAATTGCTCTCCAGAATGGCTGAATGTATTCACAATTCCACCAACAACGTTATCAGTGTCCCTATTTTCCCACATCTCCTCCAACATTGTGCATTATCTTTGCCTGTCATTCTAGCTAATCTGATAGGTGTGTAGTGGTATCTCAGAGTTGTCTTAATTTGCATTTCTTTGATTAATAATGACTTGGAGCATCTTTTTATATGGCTAGAATAGTTTCAATTTCTTCATCCAAGAATTGTCTGTTCATATCCTTTGACCATTTATCAATTGGAGATTGGCTTGATTTCTTATAAATTAGAGTCAATTCTCTATATATTTTGGAGATGAGGCTTTTATCGGAACTTTTGATTGTAAAAATGTTTTCCCAGTTTATTGTTTCCCTTCTAATCTTATCTGCATTAGTTTTGTTTGTACAAAAACTTTTCAATTTGAAGTAATCAAAGTTTTCTATTTTGTGATCAATAATGATCTCTAGTTCTTCTTCGGACATAAATTCATTCCTCTTCCACATGTGTGAGAGGTAAACTAAAGGATCTTATATTCTACTTGGGGAGACAATATAAACATATCTAAATATGTATATATAAGATATAGACTTGGAAGTCCAGTCCAAGCAGCCAATCAGAAAAGGCCTCCTGAACAAGATAGTATGTTACCTGAGTCTTTTTTTGGGGTGTGTTTCCAAATGAGATTTAAAAAAAAAATTAAATTTTGGGGACAGTTAAATGGCACAGTAGATAGAGCACTGGCCCTGGAGTTGAGGCCTGAATTCAAATTCTTACTAGCTATGTGACATTGGGCAAGTCAATTAACCCTGATTGTCTCCAAAATAAAAAAATGGTTATTAATTAAAAAAAATCACCCTAATTTTTCCCAGTATTCTTCCCTTCCTGTACCTATAAGAAGCAATATTTTTTTAAAAGAGGAAAAATTCAGCATAACTGTCAAAAAATTTGCAACACATCACATTCATAGACATCACATCTTAGCAAAAGATGTGAGTGGGAATGTCATTTTTTCTTTCAAGTTATTGCTTCTGTTTTTTACAAGATTCACTTTTTATTTTCTTTCTTTTGGGGAGTGGTGGTGGTTTTTCTTTCTCTTATTATCACTTTAGTGATATTATCTTTTATCTATTATCTTTTTATCTAGTTATTTCCCTTTAATTTTATTAAAGGGAGTTTAAAATTAATTTAAAAAATTTTATGTGCCTTTTATTAGAAAGGATTTCTTTCTCTTATTTCATTACTTAATCTGTCTAGTCTAAACTTTTATTGTTTGGTTCATGGATCTTATATTTAAATTCTTTATTCTCTATTTCTCATGGAATTAAAACTTTTGTAGTATCTATTTTGAGTCTTTCTCCTAGTTTATTGTCTTGTAAAGCTTTCAGAGAGCAGCTAGGCGGGACAGTGGATAGAATACAAGGCCTAGAGTCAGGAAGATCTCTTTCTGAATCCAAATCTGACCTCAGATACTGTTCGACCCTGGACAACTCAATTAACCCTGGGTTTCTCATCTGTAAAATGAGCTAGAGAAGGAAATGGCAAAACCACTCCTGTATCTTTGCCAATAAAATCCCTAAAAGGTGGTCAGAGAATCAAGACATGACTGAAACAACTGAACAAGAACTTGCTAATTGCTCTTCCCATCTCTCCTTTTTGTGTGTCTTACTCTTAGAAAAAAGTGATAAAGATGATGTTGAGGCATGGTAAGATTCTATGTCTCCAATTGTATATTTCAGTATTGATCTTTGCTCTCTCCTTGATCATTCTTCCCCATCCCTCATTTTTTCCCCACCCCCACCCTCACAACTTGCCTCAAAATCTCTTCCCTGGGTCCATGCCCTCCTACTCCTCTAGGTGTTCTTCTCTCTGGATACTCTTCTACTTTCCTTTCCCCCAAGAACTAATTCCCCTTTACTTCAGGCAGGATGAATTGTCTCTTTAAGCAAAAAAAAAAATCTCTTCAGATAAAACATTGTAAGGTCTCTATCTCTCTTTATAGAATATATTTTCCATTATCTGAACAGTTATATATGGATTATATCTTGAGCTCCCTTGCTCTTAGAAACATGTAATTTCATTCTTCCTGGCATTTTATGGTGGATGCCAAATCCTCTTGTGTTATTCAAATTTCCTTTCTTTGATATTTGAAGGTCTTTCTTTTTGTTGCTTGGAAGAAATCTATGGATTCTTTCCATTGTCAATTTATTTTCTGTGTGCAAAAGTTCTAGGCAGTATTCTTGCATTATTATTATGAAGTTTAGGGGTTTTTTCCCCTTTGTAATAGTCTTCTAAAATCCTTAAGTAGTCTCTATATAGCTTATCTTGGAGGCTTAGCTTTTTTTTTTTTTTAATGTTACTGTTTTTTGCTTTTTCTAGTTTGTCCTTGACTTACATCTATTTGTATTTCTAATCATTTATTTATCCTCCTTGTTTCTCTGATGAGGTTTGTCACCATGGATTCAAGTTTTGTGTATTCTGCCTATTTTTTTCTCCTATGGAAGCTTAAAGCCTGCTCTCACAATTCCTATTTCTCTTTTAAACCATTCAGAAACATCACGTTGGGGTTCCATGTTCTCTTCCAAGTCCACAGGGTCTTCTTCCTCATCAAATGTTGAATCAGGTTCCTTTATTTTGCTGTATTTATTGTGAATCCCTTTTTCTAGCTGAGGAGGGCTTATTTTCTTTAATGTTAATGTCTTTCTTGATGGTTTATCAGTTTCTACTTCAGATCTTTTGAGATTTCTTCTTTCTATAGTCTGTGACTTCAATCTTTCCCTCCTATTTTCTCCCATTGCTCATTGATTCCCTCCCCTCTGATGGGGTTTTCCAGTGTGCTGGACCTTAAAAACAAATCAGTCTTTTTCCTGGCTGAAGAACTCATTGTTCAGCAGTCTAAATCTCTACTTCAAGTGACTTCTGGAGGCCTGTCTTGTTTTTTCATTCTTTTACTCAGACCAGGTTCTATTAGAGCACAAAATGTTGTTATGGGGCTATTGTATAAATCTGAGAAAATTTCCGCTCCTTAGAATTTAGTTCTCAATGGTATCATGAGAGTGGAATGGGTGTCAGACTATGGATTTGAACTTTGTGTCAGTCTGTAGGTTGGCTTGTGCAGCATTATGAAGGAGAGTGTGTTTTTTTAAAGGCTACAGAATAGTGGCTTTTTTTTACTGTTAGTAAAAGGTTTTGCCTTGTTTGCAGAAAATGCTCTGTGGGGCATGATTTTCATTTTTGGAGGTTTGAGAAATTATGAGGCTTAGAAAAAAGTAAAATATCTAATCTTTCATCTTGTTGGTCAAATGATCCAGAAATCCAATTAATTTTTTTTGAATTGCAATCTCATTGTTAATTTGATTTTGTAACAATTTCACTTTCTAAAATTGCTACATTATTGAACCACATTAAAGTAAACCACATTAGTGATATAGCTTTAAAGTTAAATAATATTCAAAGTTATAATTTTAGTTTTTTTATAATTAGAAACATCTTAGGGTACTACAAAACAAAGTACAGTATTATAATTTCTACCCCAGATGCAATACAATTGAAATTATCATATGGCAGTGATTTTTGGACTTTACATAATGATATTCACCCTGTTCTTTGTTATAAAAAATTGTGGTAAATCTTCTCCAGACTTAAAAAACCCCATCTATACAAATAATTTTCTTAGTTTGTTCTATTCAAATAAAAATTTATACAATTTTTATAAGAAAACAAATCTTAATCATGTAACTAAAATAACATATGATATTTATTTCTAATAATGCATTCAATTTTTATATTTATATTTTTATACTTATTACACAAAAATAACAATAATAAACATAAATGTTATGGGTGAGTTATTTTTCATAATTTCTTAAAATGTTTATGTTATTGGTAATATTATTATTTTTAATTCCTTTTTTGGTTCAGTGATATATTTTTTCAAACATGATAATTTTTTTTTATCATAACTTTCTAACAACTACAACAAAAAACCCATATTTTATACAAATAAGATGTTATAAATAGTAAATTTGTATTAGTTTATTTGATAAAACTTGAGAACTTTTTAATCACTCCTAGTGAAAATAAAACTTTCACTTGTTTCAAAACACTTATTTCAAAGAATTATCATAGGGCAAGTCTATTTATTGTTCTTGAGATGGATTAAGGGCAAATGTATAAAATTTGTATGTGCCAAATAGATTTTTATTCATGTTTAGTTGAAATAAAATCAGAATTACTTCTGAAGTTTGGTCAAGTTATTAGTAAATTAATTTCTACTTTCTTTTTTTGTGGGAAAATATTTTTTGAAATTTGGAGACAAAATATTATTTGGTAAATTTCTTATAAGTAGTTTTAATTTTTTTTTGGTAAGTGAAGTTATTTATCTTTCTAGATCACAGCATGAATTTAAGGCACTGATTAATGAAAAATTATTCTGCTTCTCAAAAATATGCAGAAAGCACTTAAGTTTCGGGAGTTTCTGTCATATAATGAACTTTGCTTATCACTAAGAAAAGATAGCATCTTTTTCTTTTAAACCAAATATCCTTCAAAATATTCTCACATAAGAAAGCCAGGATGTTTTTCAAAAATATTCAAATACCACATGCCCTTTGCCAACATGTCATCACACATTTGCAAAGAGTCTTTTAACGGAGTTTTAAAAGTAAAGTTGACTAGTTTTATAACAACTTGAAAAATCCTATGTAGTTCCTCATTCATTTCTCAATACAAGTGAAGTCATGAAACATGCATTGTGTGCAAATCACATGAAGGACCATATTTCTAACTAGTGTTTGTCTGTATTGTCTTCACCTTAATTTACTTATGTCAGTACAGAGTCCAATACAATTCTTCCATATCATATCATTTTCATTAAAACTGCTCCCCATAAATTACATTGGAAATTCTTGCTAGCACTGTCATTAATAGGTCTGCAAACAAAGTTTCCCCTAACATCATCTTTAACATATACTGCAATCAAACAAACATCTTTAAATTTGTTCATTGACAATGCAAAGCTAAAAGATATTAATTTTTCAATTAATTGATTACAAAGTTGCTGAGATATATAATATAGTATTTTAGCTTCCCATATTTGCAAATAGAACTATTTTAAGGTGATTGTCATGTGATTTCCCAATCACTGTTTCGGCCATATATCAATAGTTCTATAGATAACATCATATAAGGCTTATTACACTAAGCAATTCTGTAAACAATTTTATATAAGGTAAGTAGATCTTCTGAAAAATTTGGTGTAGTTTACTTGTTTTGTTGTTTATTCATTTTAGTTGAATCTGACTTTTTGTGATCCCATTTGAAGTTTTCTTGGCAAAAATATTGGAGAGATTTGCCATTTTCTTCTCTAGCTCATTTTACAGATGAGGAAGTGAGGTAAATAGACTTGCTCAGGGTCACACAATCTCCCTCTGAGGCCATATTTGAATTCAGGAGGGAGTAGTCTTCCTGACTCTAGGCCTGGCATTCCATTTGCTAGAAGTAGCTAATTTTCTCTGGAAAAATTCTAGTGACTATCCTATACATCTTTTTTTTTTTTTTTTTTTTTTAAATAGCAATATACTTTTCCATGGTTATTAAATTTAATTAGACCATGTACTTATGCATCATTGGCTTAGTTTTGATTATACCTATGCAACTCTTCTAACTCTGTTAAACCTACCATAATTTGACCTTCTCACATTCAATTTTCTTTTTAGCGTTTCTTTAGGTTTTATTTCTGTCAAGAGTTAGATGCTTATATATCTTCTGTATCTGTCTTGTGGTTGAAGATGATATTCATAGATCATTATGACTAGAGACCTTAGGATCATAGGTTCTATATCCTATATTATAGGATATAGATCTGGGAATTCACCTCTAATCTCATCAATTACTTTATTTCATTGTAAAATAATGTTTTTATTACTAGCTACAATTTGCTAAGATGTTGTATACATAGTGATTTAGAATTTAGATAGCAGTATTTAGAACTCAGACAAACCTTTGAGATCATCTAGTTTAACCCATTTAAAATGTTTTTAAACTATAATATTTAATACCTTTTGTTTTACATCAAATTCATTTCTGAATATGCTTTTCCTGATAATGAAGACAAATAGGACAAAGTGACCTTATCTGATAAATTTCATACCATTCATCACACACAGCTTTCCATTTCCAGTAAAAAGAGGGAAATGCTTCCTTATCAAGACTAATCATCAATATTATTTAACATTCAGCTTCATTTTATAGTTCCTTTTGTTTATATTATTATGGTGGACATAGTGTTTTTCTAATTCTGATTACTTTGATTCAGTTAATTGTTTCTCCATATGTAAAAATATTTTTTACAAGCATTTATTATCTCTTCCTCCCATTGAATGATTTTTTTTTAAAAAAGGATTGCCTACATATTAAATATGCACAGTGTAGCAAAACAAAATTCCACATTGATTATGCCCAAAATGGATGTCTCACTGTGCATTATTTTAAGCTGTTATCTTTTCGGCAGTACCTGAATGGAAAATTGCTTCTTCAGTCTTCTGAACCAGAAGTGTATTATTGCACTGATTAGATTTTTAAAATCTTTCAAAGCTTTTTCTTAATTATGTTGTTATAATTAAATACATCGTTCTCCAAATTCTGTCTACTTTACTCTGAATTTGGTTCACAGTTTCTTTTGAAGTTGTCCATTTCATTATTTCTTAGGGCACAATAACATTTCATTACATTCATATAAAAAAGGGCACAATTAATGTGAATTTTAATAATGTGAAATATGATTTAGTATCAATTATAAAATGAAACAAAGTTGCATTTACTGTGAGCAAAAATTAAATTAATGACACACAAGTTAGGGGTTTTAACACAGTACTATGTCATTTATTATTGCCTGTGGTTGTGATGTGCTGCCACATATCACATTACCAATTATGTTAATTGATTTGAAAAAAGTCCTTAACCTAATGGACAAAAGGAAGAATACTTCAGTTGGAAACATTTCCTGTGTAAAAAAGAAAAGGCTTATTATTACATTAGAACAAAAATTTGATGTAATAGAATGACATGAAACTGATCAAAGCAATTCTAAAATAGGACAAGATGTTGGAATGCTTGAATCTATGGTATGTAATATTATAAAGGTTGTAGGTGAAATAAAAGAAAAAGCTGTAGCATCTTTTTGTGGTTTGTGAACAACTATAAGGAATCAAAATATTATGATAGAAATGAAATATCTTTTAGCTTCATGGATTAACAATTGCTATCCAATCTGGAATTATGCCCCCAAAGTTATCAAATTGTGCATACCCTTTGATCGGAGCAGTGCTACTACTGGGCCTATATCCCAAAGAAATACTAAAGAAGGGAAAGGGACCTCTATGTGCCAAAATGTTTATGGCAGCTCTTTCTGTAGTGGCTAGAAACTGGAAAATGAATGGATGCCCATCAATTGGAGAATGGTTGGGTAAATTATGGTATATGAAGGTTATGGAATATTATTGTTCTGTAAGAAATGACCAGCAGGAGGAATACAGAGAGGCTTGGAGAGACTTACATCAACTGATGCTGAGTGAAACAAGCAGAACCAGAAGATCATTACACACTTCAACAACGATATTGTATGAAGACATATTCTAATTTAAATGGATATCTTCAACATAAGGAAGATCCAATTCAGTTCCAGTTGATCAATGATGGACAGAAAAAGCTACACCCAGAGAAGGAACACTGGAAAGTGAATGTAAAATGTTTGCACTATTGTCTTTCTACCCAAGTTAAATATACCTTCGGAATCCAATTCTTAGCGTGCAACAAGAAATTTGGTTTTACACACATATATTGTATCTAGGTTATACTGTAACACATTTATTATATATGGGATTGCCTGTCATCTAGGGGAGGGAAAGGAAAATTTGGAAAAGTGAATACAAGGGATAATGTTGTAAAAAACTTACCTATGCATATGCACTGTCAAAAAATTATAATTATAAAATTAATTTTAAAAATAGGGCCAAACACTGAGGATATGAAAATAATAACAAAACAAAACAAAACAAAAAAAATTGCTATAAAAACACATTCCTTTTAAAAATAACAGACATTCAGACAAAAGTTTCAAGTTTAAGGGAATGTAACAAAATGGAAATGAAATGGATAGTAAACTAACTTTTATTTCAAGTGTTGATTGGTTCAATTGCTTGAAAAAGGAATGGTTAAGTCTTCTCTGGATCCCCTTAAGTGCTAGTGTTTTTCCTGTTGATTATCTCTAATTTCCCCTGGATTTTACATTTTTAATATTGCTCCTATAATTAAACAAGGAGTTCCTTAAAATCACTGGCTAACATTTAAATAGCACCTACTGTCAGGAACTTAAAAAATTTAGATTGGTGGGGGAGCAGTGTTCAGATTTCTCATAGATCATATCATTTTGTGAGATCTGAAAACTTGCAAATCTCTAGCCTGAGTCTTGAAATTCTGAAATAAAACAAAACTTAATACCTTAAGAAAGCAATAGGACTTAGGATAACAGAAGGTCAAACCAAATATTTCCTCCATAAGCATGTAAATCTTAGCTTAAATCTTAGTTAAAAGTCAGGAAGAAGACTGGAAAAATGAAAAAAAGAAAATGAATTCTACTATAAAAAGTGATAATTATGATAGGGGCACTCAAAACATAAACTCAGAAGAGGATGACTACAAAAATATCTACAAGCAAAGCCTCAATGAAAAACAGAGTTTGGGCACAAGTTCAACTAGATAATAGAAAACATAAAGTAAGTGTTAACATTTTAAAAATATATTTTTATAAATTAAATACTAGAGGAAAAAATTGAAAAAGAACTGGGAGATAAAAAAATAAAGATTTGAAAAGGGAATGAACAATTTGGTAAAAGATTAGCATATTTTTGTCTAAGCAACACATTCCCTAAAAATTAGAATGGACTAAATAGAAACTAACAGCTCCATGAAACAATAAGAAAATTGAAAACAAAGTCAAAAATTTGGAAACAAAATAGAAGAGAGTATAAAATACAACTATTTTGTAGCAAAAATAACTGACCTAGAAAACAGATTAAGAAGAAAGAAATTCAAAAATCTCTGGACTACTTGAAAGTTATAATCAAAGAAAGAGCCTAAAAACCTTATTTTAAGATACCAGGGAAAAATCTTTTAGGATCAAAGGCAAAACGGAAATACAAAATTAAACGGTCATTTCTTGAAAGAAATCCCTCTTCCCCCCAAAAAAAACCCCAAACCATAGGATTATGAAAGTCAAAATCCAGAGCTTCCAGGTCAAAGAAAATATACTGCTAACAGCAAGCAAGCAAGAATGAATTCAAGTGCCAAGAAGCCAGAGCTAAGATCCCAGAATTCTTAGCAGTCACTACTATTTGGGAGTGGGTGGCTTAGAATATAATATTCAAGAAGGCAAAGGATAGCTTACAACCAATAATAACTTCCTAGCAAAATGAGTGTAATCTTACAAGAGAAAAATGATTCTTTAATGAAATAGAGGACTTTCACTCCATTCCTGATGAAAAGACCAGAGCTAAGTATGAACTTTTAAGGTTAAACATTGGAATTAAGAGAAACATAAAAAGGTAAATATGAATGAACAAAACTAAACAAGTATACATTCACATATGAGAAGATGATGTATATGTTCCCTTGGACCCCCATTATGATCAGAAATTACAGAGAGAATTCAATTAAACAAGGCTTTGAAGTGGTTCTGTTATGTTTTGATGATATTAAATGAAAAATGGAAAAGAAAGAGGATTAAAGGTGTCTAATTCAAAAAGTTCCCAACTACAGGATAGTGAGCTTCAAAGAGTTGGTTTCCTCCCTTCCCGTAAAGGAGAGTGTGAAGGTAGCTTCTTTATCTGGCCTAAAGTTGGATGGGAAAGAAACTTCACGAGGTCATCTCTAAATTAATATTTAGTCACTCACCCAAGTCCGAGCTCTAAAGAGGAGACTTAGAAGGATTTTCAGTCTCCAGAGAATGTTGGCCTCAATGAATAAAAGCAATTTGAAGAAAAAAAAGCCAGAGATAACCAGTGAGATCAAGAACTTTCCAATTCCTGGAGCTTCCCATGCATAGAAATCATCTTCATATTTTATATCTGGGGATAGTGAATGAAATTATGTTCATTTTAAAACTCTCAAGTTTTTTCACTGTACTTAGTTACTGTACTTAAGATTCCCAGGTCATTTCCCAAAGAGGGACTTAAATGACAGAGAGAAAGGCAGATCATTCATCATAGCAACATTAATTCATCTCCATATCATCCTTATTTTCTTTGATCTGCAGGAACATTCAATATGATGATGTGGAGGGTCCACAGAAAAGGTAAATGTTTAGAGAAAGATTTTATACTATGTACAACAAAGTCAATATTACATTTCTGATGGGAAAAGATTACCAAAGTTTCTTCATTTCTTTTCTATTATTGCAATGCCACTCTTGTTCATAGCAAGGTGCTTTGCATTCTCCTCTTTCATGCTGTTCTAAAGCTAAAAATATAAACTGAAGATTTCCCAAGGTCAATATTAGAGCTTAATCATGCCATTACTAACAACATTTCCAAGCTACTGCCATAATAGTAAATAACACAGGATATTTAGGACTCTGACAGTGTTTATGAGTGGGAATATAGACATGGTAACTTGTAATACCTAGCTACTCCCAGGCAGCTCCAACAGCAAGAACACATTATTTTTCTTATTTCTTATTTTTCCTTATTCTTATTATTTTCCCTTTTGCCTCATTTGCTGAATGTTAAATAAAAAAAGTCATGGCTTTTGCCATGTCCAAAAGTCAAGTAAATCTTTTGGACAATTGAGGACATTGATAAATCTCTTTTTGTTTTAAAAATGCTCAGCCTTGTTGTAGAGGCCTGAAAGGATTAATATGTTTTATTTTTAGAAAACCACCTTCAGGAGGACTTATTGCCTTATGCATAGACGTTTAATAAATGAACTAAATTAGTCCATGAATCCTTGACCATTATGAATTTACTTTGTGTCTTCTCAAAGGGTCCAATGTGCTTCACATAGATTTTCCCCCATTGTAAAAGTTTTTTCTAAATTGATAGTAGTCCTTGATGACTCTACTTCTTTAGAATAGGAAAGAGAAACAAGCTTTACCTGTATCTTCAAATGTTTTACCTGAATAAACAATAAAGAGAAGGGATTGTCTACACTAGCTATAGTAAATATAGGGATGAATGGGCTGGATGGATACTCACCGTTAAGTTCACAACTAAAGAGTGTAATATCAGAGGAAGTACAGTATTTCTTGGCATCAAAGTTGTTGTAGAAAATTTTGATGCACATCCCTAAATTGTAACTAGGTATTAGGAAGAATACTCTTTCCAGAAATGTAGCGATTTTTTCCAATTTTAATTCTGTGAAGGAAAATAGTATAGATTAAGTTAATTTTGTAGTCTTTGATCCTTTTGTGTAAATTGTGATTGTTGATTGCTTTCTTCCTGAAACTCTTTTCTACTGTGATATGATTTGAACTGGATCTCTTTTCTGCTCTCTATTCTTTTTTTTTTCTCTCACCCCCTTTTTATACCATGAAAGATTATTTACTCTCATGGTTTCAACTATCATCTCATGTAAATGTAAATTACTAAAATTTTTATCTCCAGTCCTGCTCTAACTCAAATCCTATTCCTATATTTCAAACTGCCTATTGGACATCTCTTGTCTGATATCCTACTGGTATCTTAAATTCAACATTATAAAAAATAAAGTAAAATTTCCCTCAAAATCTGCTTTTACTTTTGACTTCTTTGTGTCTATCACTGCTAGCACTATTCTTCCAGTTTCAAACCCTGAAATTTCAGTACCAGTTTTAAATCTTTTTTACCCTCCCCTTAGCCACTCAACTAAGCCTTTGGGGTGGCAGTGGAAATAGAGTGGAAAGAATGCTCTATTTGGAGTCAGAGTACCTATCTTTTAAATCTCAGCTATGCCAAATATACTTATATGAATTTGTTTAAATCATGTGACCTCTGAGATTCAGTTTGTAAAGTGAGTAGATTAAAAAATAATCTATAAGGTCCCTTATTCAAGTACTAAATCTATATTCCTATTAATTCTGTCTGCAATAATTTTTGCATCTATCCTTACCACTTGACTTTTACTGCTGCCAACTTGTCTTTCCCTGGATTACTGAACTAGGTTGATTTCCCTGTTTCAGTCCTTTGCTCTACTACAATATTCATTTTCCTAAAGCTTACTCCCTTAGAAATTATTAATGGCTATAGAAATATGTGAATTTCTTAGCCTTGCATCAACGCCTTCACAGTATCACCCTAATTTTATATTTCTATCCTCTATCTTCTGTTAACCACCCCTCCTAGCCTAAACTCCAGCTAAAATAGTCTACTTTATTTTTAACTTTACTCATGTATTTAATGTTCATTCTGTTTCTTCTACCTGGAATACCTTCCTTGATAATTTTATCTGTACAAACTCCATTAGTCCACATTAGGACTAATTGTTCCATTTAATAATCTTAAGTAGAAACAGATTTCATTAAGACCTGAGGATAGGGATAGGAATATATTCTTTATCTTCCACAACTTTCAATATAACACACACCTATATAAAATATATTGGATATTTGATTAATCTTTAATTTAATTTATTTTAATTAATCTTAATACCTAGCTCAAAACTCATGCCCATGAAATTCCACTTAAGAGATTACTCATCTAAACTTATACAATATCTATAATATTAATTTAACATTTATTTGTCAGTTAATTTTTCATGTGTAAGAGGTTGATCAGGGGAACTCCTAATCAATGAAAGTCCTCCAACTCAAATTGATAAAATATAGGCTATCCTGGGAAGACTGTAGAAAAAATGGAATGCCAGTTTTCACCTGCCTTTGACCTTTATTACTTATATGATTGTGGACAATGCACTTTCTTTGGCTTTAATTTCCTCATCTATAAAATGAAGGCCCCTTTTTATTGTAGATAAAATCTTATTACTTATTTCAGTTTTTGAGGTGGCCCATTTGTCCCTTGTAATTTCATTAAGTGTATGTTTTCAATATGAAGGAGTTGATAAATTTACCATAAGAACCTGAATTCTAAACAGTATTAGCTAATCTGATTTAGTCCTGTAGTCTGACCTTTGTGAGGCATGGGCTTGACATTAAGGGACTTGCTTGTTCAGTGATGTTCCCTTACAGAACTGATTATTCTTTACTTGCTCATTTATTACCTCTGAGTAAGGACTCAGTATGTGTTTGTAAGAAGGAAGTAAATGCTGATGCCCTCACCCTTTATGCTTAAGATTTGAAAAACGATTAGGGTGACAATTCCTGAGAAGAAGTTGAACATGAGGAGTCTTATGAAGGCAGTGACACTTGTTACGAATAAGAAGCTCATTAGGTACATAAGGGGAATGACAGACCAGCCGTAAATCATTAATATTAGCAATATATCTGCAGAGTGGTAGTCCTCAATGAAAGCTTTTACATCAAAGATTTTAAACACCACCTAAAGCACAGAGACACAGTTTTTAGAGAAGAGGAGAAAGTGATCAAAGTAAAAAATAAATTAATCCAGAATAGCAAAAAAAGAAATAATTTCCCTAAAACTTGGGGCAACAAGGGGGAAATAAATATATGTTGCTCTAATCCTAGATAAGACCACTTCTATATCTGGGACTTCTAAGGACTTCCTTATTGAGGAAAGGTTAAAAAAGAAAGAGAACCTAAAATATATAACAGAAAATGTAAGGTAGGAGAAATAACAGAGCACAAATACCTAAAATTCAGTTCTATATATATTATTGGACAAAAGGAAAACTTGTGATATGTAGGAGAATCTACCCCAAAACATAATACTCACTACTCACCAACAGCAGCAAAGAGGGAATGAAGAAGATAATGAGATCCCACAATAGGGAAGACAGCCAGAAATTAATAGCATAGACCCCACTGACAAACTGGATGTGCTTTGCCTTTATGACTCTTTCACCAACTGCCATGATTGAAAATGTACTGGCCAATGAACCCATTCCATAGAGTAAGTGGACAGCAATGTCAATTCCCGTGGGGCCCCTGCAAAGAGACAGAATAGGTAGAGGACTGTGCCATATTCTAGTAGCAGCCATATTCCAGAACATAATAGATAAAGAGGATTTTTAAAAATAGCTGCATATGGTAAAGTGTGGCAGGTTTGAAAAACTCAATCCCAGGAAAAGGAAAGTTTACACATACCAAAAATACTCATCATTTGCAATTTGCAATTCATTTCGAGGTTGAGGATGATTGAAGACAGTAATGGAAGCTTGTGGACCAGAAAGAAACTTGAATAGAATATTGTCTATAACTGATACTACTATGGAAGGAGTATGGTATGCCTGATTGTTGAAGAAAGCAGTGATTAATGTGTGATTTCCGAACTGTTTGAAGGAAAATGCTGTAAGGTGATAATCATTAAAGTTTTCATTCTCTTTTGCCTTAGAAAGCAGTTCATTGTCCAGGTTGTCTAGGAAGAGAAAACAAAATCATACATTTAGTCAATATACATTTTCCCTATTGGAACTAGAAACAAAGTAAACCATCACCTGAGCAATAGAAAAACATTATGTTTGAAACTAGTGGCCCTGCAATGCTGGCTTCTTGTGGCCTGGGCCAACTGTAGCTTCAATGTGCGGCACATGTCTCATCCCCTCAAAGATTTCTAGTCTCCCCAGCACATATCTCATCTTGTTCCTTCTTGCTGTGATAACTCCCCAGATCTCACAGGACACATCACTACCCCTGCCATGGTGTCAGGGACAACTATAAAGCATCTAATCATATGTTTTCATCAGTAAACCATTTCCTTCACATTAGAAAGCACACAGGGGAAGACATATTAAGGCAGAAACAAATGATTTTGTAATCAGCTTATGTAACAGACTACCTGGTCAAAAAAATAAATAGATGAGTTGGGGGTAACATCACAATTCTGGCATTGTGGATTCTATATAGTAAACTTCAATTATCCAGAGTTCAGATAGAGATGTCTCTCTGCCAAAATAATAGTGGCCAATTTGTTGACTTGCCTTAATGATAATTTACACTCTTTAAAAGGCAAAATAATCAACAAAACGGAATTCTATTCTGTAATTAATTCTTAGTATCAAGGAAAGACTGGCATTTGTGATGGAAATAATGGTAACCTCAAGGGAAATGACCTATTCCTTCCTAGATTTTGTGATGGAAAGGAAAATCAAGCATGGTCTGGTATGTTACCCTGGATTTTAGAAGAGGAGATTTCAAAGTGTTCAGAGAAAGGTTAGGTAGGAGTTCCATGGGCTAAATTCCTATACTGGAAAATAAAAAGGGTGGGAAAATTTCAGAAATGAAATTCTAAAGAGATGAAGAAAAATAATTTTGATTGGAAAAAATAGGCGTTATCTAAAAAGACTAATATGAACATAATTCATCAACTAATTTAGATTTAGACAATATATCTACAGAAAATATAAGGTAGGAGAAATCAGCACAAATACAAAAGCATGATTTGCTCCCATAGGAAAAGAATGCTAAAAAAGCTCAGGAGAAGCTAAGGTTAAGTTTTTTTTTAAGCTTTCACTTCCTTAATCAGTACTGTGGGAAGGTAGCAGATCAAAGAAAAGAGAAAACTCTTTGGGGTGAACAGAATAAAAACTAGCAAGAGAGAAGGGATAGCTGCTTCATTTTTGTCTTTTCTGTCAAGAAAAATGACTCTTGGATTGGAAAGGAGAAAAAAATTGCCAATATGGAGTTATACCCAAGATGACAATTAAGAGTAATTAGCTGCTCCTGGCAAAGTAAAACTATTTTGCTCCAATGTATCCCAAGATACTAAGAGTTAATGTATGTGAAGTGAAACCTCAAAGTTGTTTTAATTTGTACTTCTCTTATTTTTAGTGACTTATAGCCTTTTTTCTTATGTTTGTCAGCAACTTGCTTTTCTTTTTTTGAGAACTGCCTGTTTATATTGCTCTTGTTCTTATATATATTTGGATCCATTCTCTATATATCATAGATATCAGACAATGCCAGAAGGAAACAGATGAAAGCAGCTTTGAAAGTTTCAGTTGAATTTAATACTTAAAAAAAATAAGCTATATATAATATTCATAGTGTATATAAAACAATCTTTTATTCCTGTTATATACTTCATATGGAAGTGTTTATTTTGTTTTTTGTTAAGTTTAGAAGAAAAAAGATAAAAAAATATGGCTTTTGACCTTTTTCAAACATTAGCAATTATTTCTTAACTGTTAATTCTAGAGTTTAGCAACAATGTTTCTTGAGGTTTTCCTTGTGGGATCTCTTTTTGGAGGTGATTGATGGATTATTTCCATGACTATTTTGCCCTCTGGTTCTAGTGTATCAGGGTAGTTTTCCTTCATCTCTTGAAGAATGTTATCCAGGCTCTTTATTTTTGGTTATGGCCTTCCGATAGATCAACAATTTTTTAAATGCCTCTCCTGGATCTATTTTTCAGGTTGGCTATTTTTTCAATGAAGTATTTTACATTTTCTTCCATTTTTTTCATTCTTTTTAGTTTGTTTGACTGACTCTTGATGTCTCAAAAAGTCATTAGCTTTCATTTGCCTGGATCTAGTTTTTGATGTGTGATTTTCTTCAGTTAGCTTTTGTATTTCTTTTTCCATTTGAATAATTCTACTTTTCAGGGTGTTTTTTAAAGTGGATTTGTTGTTGTTGTTGTTGTTGCATTTTTTTGCATTGCATTTGGCCAATTTTATTTTTAAGAATTGTTTTCCTTTCTAAGTTATTGACTCTTTCTTTCATTCCTATCTTTTCCCCCCTAATTTTTCTTCTACGATTCTTATTTGTCTTTTAAACTCTTTTATGAGCCCTTCCAAGAAGCCCCTTTGGATTTGAGACCAATTCATATTTCCCATGTAAGCATTTTGTCCTCTTCTCAATTGATGTTTTGGTCTTCTCTATCACCATAATGGCTTTCTACATTTTGCTTCTTTTGTTTCTTGCTCATTTTTTCCCCCTAACTCCTCATTTTGTAACCATTATGGTCAAGCTTTGCTCTTGGGGTGCAGGAGTTGATATTCCAAGCTTCTTCTGCAGCTCTGAGCCTTGGCTTTGGACACAGGGACCTCTTGTGTTTGATGTCTTGCTCACAAAAGGGGTAGCCCTCTTTGCTCTCTCCAGGCAACAGCTTGGTTTCCTGGGCTGGTAATTAGCCTGTATTAGGACTGGAGGCTGCCCAATGGACTGATCTGCTACTGTGTTTAATATCCCCTCACTGGCTTTCCCAGACTCTGTGTGTGCTGGGCTGAACACCCCTTTCACTCTAGTGAGACTGACCTTTCTTGAAGTTCTTCCAATCAATCTTGAGCAGGAGAATGGTTTCATTGTCAGACACTAGTCAGAGGCTTGGCTTCATGTGATTTCCGAGGGAAACTAGGAAAGTTTAAGCAGCTCCCAGCTTTGCTCTGCCATCATGGCTCTACCCCCGAATCAGATCTTAATTGCTAATTCTAATAGCTTTTTTTTAGCCTTCAATCTCCTTAACCTCTCTACAACTGAAACTTGAATAATGTGGATAATTTTGGATAATATTGAATAATTTCTCCTCTCTTAGTATCTGTGGCCTTGCTTTTTTTCTGGTTTTCTTACCCATCTGTCTATTCCTTCTTGTTCTCTTTTAATAGGACTTGGAGCTTCAAAAGACCTTAGTCCAGTTAGTCCAAACTCTTCATTCAACATATGAGGGAATGAGGGTCAATTAAGTTAAGTGTCTTGCAATCAAACAGTAATTAAGAATCAGATCCAGATCTCCCTGTCTTTTAAGTTCAGCATTCTTTCAACTATCCTAGGCTTCTTACCATACAGATCTCATTTCTTAAGTAGACTCTTTGGCGATCTAATCTGTTCTTATGGATTCAACTATCAGAACTATGCAAATGACCCATGAATCTGTATACCTAGATCCTGTCACTGCAAAACTCCAATCTCACACAAGTGATTATTTGATACTATCACATTGGCATGTCCAAAGTGGAACTTACTATCTTCTCACCTAAATCCAACAATTCCAGTTTTATTTTTGTTGAGTACTATCTTATTCTCAGTTATCAAGTTTAACTTCCAAGCTATCCTTGATTATTAGTACTTATATCTCAACAGTTGTTAAGTCCTATTAATTCTTTTTCTCACAAATTAACATAAATTCTCTTTTTTTCCCTTCTCTTCATTCACATTTTAGCTTAGGTCCCTATCACATTTTATCTGGATTATTCCAATAGCCTCCTAGTTAGTTTTTCTGTTTCCAAATTTTTCTTTGCTTTAATGCAGAGGTATTAAACTCAGCCTCAGGGCAAATAAAAAGCTATAATAAAAATACAATACAATATATATATTGTGTATATATATATATATATGTATACATATATATATATATATATATATATATATACACACACACAATACTAAAAAAAATTGTTCAATGAGTACAAATTACAATTTACAACTCCCTTATCCTGGAGTTTAGTGTTTTCTATGATTTGGCTTCAACCCATATGTCGATTTTTATTTTATATCATACCTCTTCACATAATCAAAGTTCTAACCAAATTAAATTATGATCTTTTATATTGATATTTCATTCAAGAGAAAAAAGTAATAGAAAAAGGAAATATTTCTCTTGATTTGCTGAAATTTGATTTTGTATTTATATTTTCTGTCAATTTAAAGAATTTTGTTAATTAAAAAATATTTTTGAGTGCTTAAGATGTGGAGCTTTATAATGGATGCCTAGGTGTGTAAGATTTGTCAAACATTGGTTTCTGTCCTTCTGTGACACATAGTTTACATTCTAGTTATGCATGGATAAGACATATGCTCAAAAATATGACTGCCTTAGATGGTTGAAAAATAATACTATGTTGTTCAGAGAACAGAGAGATCACTTCTAGATAGAAGGGAAAGCTTCATGGAATTTCAGCAGAGGCTATAAGAATAGGTAGACTTTCAACATGAAGAGTAGATATGACATGATATTTCAGGGTAAAGGTCAGGTGAAAATATATATGGTATATTTGAAAAACTATGATTAGTCTTGTTTGCTGACAGTATAAAGTATCCTAAGCTAAGATGCTTATACAGAATCTTCTATTCTTATGGAGCTCAGTCAGTATTCAGGATTCCTTAAGTCTTCAAGAATATACAAGGAGAAATAAGATGAGTTAAAGTTGGAAAGAAATGTGAGTCACCTTATAAAAATATGTGAACTACCTTATAAAAATGTGTTAGCCATTTTTACTCACTGAGTCTTAGTAAGTGATATAACATAACATGAAAAAACTGAAGGTCTGAAAGTACTAAGATTCGTTTAGATGAATGGTAAGTAAAAGGGGAAGATCAAACACTTTTCAGGGCATCATTTCTTGAGAGTAAAGACACAAGGGACTCTCAGAATTTAACTCTCAAAGAAGAGCTTAGTTTTTTTGTGACTGATTATCAGTCACAAAAAAGTCAACTTTATGACTCTATAACCACCTAATCAGTTTATGGCAGTTAGCCAAATCCTTTTCCCATCCATAGATAAATAGGCTAATAGAACTTTTTCTCCTCAATGGGTCTCTCCCTCTGATTTTCTCAGAATATATGGACAAGACAGGTGTCCATTGTGCCAATGATTAAATTCTGACCCAAAGGAAGACATATGTAAGGCAAGTTGTTCCATGTGACTTTATTAGTATAAGATAACACACAAGGATGATCTGTTTACTTGTAAAAGGTCTATTGACAAAGTTTCATAATCCAACAATACCTTTCTATATGATTCTTACCTCTCACTGGAATGGGTGTATGTCCATCATTATTCAAAGTTTGAAGAAAGATTGTTTTGAGTTTTGGATCCAGAGAAGTTCCAGAGAAGTTGTAGGGTACAATTGTCTCACCATATATATTTAAGGACAATTGTAGAGAAGGTGAATCTAAAATTTCAGAAGAATAGTTGATGGCTATAAGAGCTATAGCAGTACAAATCAGAGGCAAGAGAATCTGTGCTGCTAATATCTTCCACTCACGCCAACTATATATAACCTTTTTCATCAACATGGCAAAGAACTGCTGGCAATGAAGATAAAACTATAATAAAAATAGGAAAGACAGAGTATAACAATGTTTTCAGACTTAAAGTTATAAATCCTTAAAGTAATTTGTAATGTAATTTGGTGGAAGAAAGAGAACACATGAAGTACATGTCTCTGAATAGAAGCCTACAGAATAAATACATTATCAAAATACTTTCATTTGTTTCTATAAAATAACTTTTAGAATTAAAATATATCATATAATGCATGATATACTTGTAATAATCATTTATTATTTTTTATTGAGCTACTACCATATATAAAATACTAAACCTCCTCAGAATTCTAGTCCTAAACAGACAATTGCCCAAAGGACATTTGGTGTTCCACTAATATCTCAAACTTGATCTCTCCAAAATGGAAGACATTATGTTCCTGCTAAGTGCATTCCTCTTTCAAACCTTCCCACTGAGGGCACCAGCATCTCTCCATTAACTTAGGACTTGGAATCAATCATTCTAGATTCTTTCTCTCCTCTACCTCCTTCCTCCTAAATAATGAATTCCCAGATCCTAGATCCATACTATCTCTTGCTTTTAGAATGTTCTTTCTTGTTCAGACTATTGTAACAGTCTCCTAATGGGTCTCCTTATTTCAGGCAGATACTCTTTCTAATCTATCTGCTACACATCCACCAAATTTTTTTGAGTGAATCTGGCTGGATCATTATCTTCTCAGAAACTTTCAATTATTTCCTATTGCATCTAAGACAAAATGCAGTACTCTTAAGCCTAAAATTTAGGGTTCTTTACAACTGGCTCCAATCTATTCCTCTAACCCTATTTCACATTATTTCTCCCAGACTTTATACTCCTTATAAATCTGGATTTTTAGCTTCTATGTGGAGTTATGCAAATTATTCCTTATACCTGGAATGCACTGCCTCCTTTACTTAGGCAAAATTTTAGAAGCCTTTATCTTCAAGTACTACCTGAACTCAAAGGAGATAGTTATTGGCATATAGTAGATAGTATGCTGAGATACCTAAATTGAAATCTGTCTGCAGATGCTTAAAAGTTGGAGTGTCTCAGTTTCCTCAACTGTAAAATGGGAATAATAAAAGCATCTTCCTTACAGGGTTTCAAATGAAGTGATATTCATAAATAGTAATTAGTACAGTGTCTGGCACATAGTGTATGCTACATAAATGCTTATTCCCTGCTTCTTCCCTTCCTCTTTGATGAATCCTTGACTAATCCATCCCATTGTTAATGATCTTCTCATATCTTATATTTAATCACATTCACACACAATATATGTGTATACATATATTTACATATACACACACATACACACATCCAAACATACATTGTAATCCAGTAAACTGTAATTGAATCCCCAGGGTTTAGCACAAAGTTGCAAAATCAGGTACTTAACAAATGTAATGTGTATACATTGTGTCTTTTAAGTAGAAGGGAAGACCCTCAATGGCAGGAATTTTCTCTTTATGTTCCTATTTGTTTGGTATAGGGCTATGAATATAATAAATTAATTATGTAAATGTTGAATTGAATCTAATCTCTGACTAGTTTTTGAATCCTGGTCTTATACTTTTTGAATAATCATGAGCAAGTCACTGAACCTGTTACTTCACAAGATGATAATTTTGAAGAAAGTACCTTAAAGGACTAGGTAAATTGGTAAGTTGTTATTATTTATGCCCTCATGGAGTTTACAATCTATTTGGGAATATCAAATTGATGCATATTAAAAATAAACAACAATAAGAATTAAATATTATTATGATACAATTATAAAACAATACAAAAGATGGTTTTTCAGTAGAAATCTTCACTGAAGATTAGATGACCATTTGTTAAGAGATTTTAAGTGAGTTACTTATTTAAATACATTGCCTCTAAGGTCCCTTCCAATTCTGAGAATCTGTGATTTTAGATCATAGTACAATATATAATAAAATATCAAATAATTGGTAATTTTTTGTGCTCAGAATTCAGAGGAAGGAAATGGCCAGGGAAGTTTTCGTGGAAAATGTAAGGTTTGAAAAATAATTAAAACTTGGTGAAAAAGGAGAGGAAATCATTTTGGGTGAGAAATGCTTGTTGACAGAGATGAGGTTGTTTTTAGGGAAGAGTGAAGATATAAGTTTAATTGAAATGCATAGTACTACAATTGAGAAGTAAACAGGGGGCCAGAAGGTGACATGATTCAATGACATGGAAATTAAGTAGGTTTTCCCCCTCACAGGATATTAATAAGGCTATTTTGATTAAATTTTTACAATTCAAAAAAATTTTTTAAGATGACTTATCTGATTAACCTATAAATAGAATTCGTAAGTATTTCAGTTTCAATTACCTAAAAAGTCAAACTAATCTGATGACATTAAAACAAAATTTGTAAGAGAACAGTGATTATTTTCAAATTGAATAACATCTTATTTAGAGTATAATGAAATGTTATGACTATTCTCTTTATGTTTTAATGGTTATTAATTCTGCTGCTATCTGCCTGGGCCTAGAACCTTTCCTCATCTACATTTTTGTAGTACAAAACATCCCAGAGGTCTGAACTTCAGATTTTAGGGACTTGTGTCTAAAATCCTGGATCAAATACTTCCTAGCTATGGGTCTTGAGCAGAACATGTAATCCTGCATTTCAGTTTCTTTGTCTGCTACATGGAGATAAACGATACTTGCTTTTGTGGGAATTTTATTTTGTAAACTTTAAAGGACAATATAAATGTTATTAAATCATTTTGTTGTGGCCAACTCTTTGCAAGTCCACTTATGAAATTTTCTTGGGAAAGATACTGGAGTGATTTGCCATTTCTTTCTGCAGGGTTCCCATTTTACAACTGAGGAAATTAAAGCAAACAGAGGTTAAGTGAGTTCCTTAGGGTCACACACACATCTAATAAGTTTCTGAGACTGGATTTGAATTCAGATCCTCTAGATCCCAGTCTCAATACTCTAATTCATTAAGCAATCTGGCTGCCATATACATAAATAATTATTAGCAACCCAATCCTTGATAGATTTTCCCTAGCTGCTATTTAAAATCTTTGGATCCAAAAAATTAAACCAAAATATTCCTCTAGCATGTATTTTAACTGCACCCTGTCAGAATGATAATACTAAATAAGGCTGCTCACCCCGGTATTTAATTTCACATGAGATTTCTTTTTAGATAGAATCTTCAGTTCTAATTCATTTGAGTCATCAAGATTTTCACTATCTTCTGTATCTTCTGTATTTTTCTTATATTTCAGTGTTGGGAGCTGGATTGCTTGGAGATCAATGCTAGAATCCACCAATTTACTGACCCTAAATAAAAAGGGCAAGGCATTTAATTTACTTGCAGATAAAACATTAGAAATTCAGAAAATAAGAATCCCCAAAATGTAACAACTATCAAAAGATAGGAATTGACAGCATTCTCATAGAAGGGTGATCTTTAGAATGAAGACTGATTTCCAAAATAATTAAGATAGTAAAACTTTTTCAACACCTTCCTTCTTGCCCCAGTGAAAATATAAAAGGAGTGAACTGGCTTGCAGAATGGGTCAGTGTCTTACCTATTATACACCATTGATTTCAGTGAAGCTCTCAGCTAAGTCTCTTTTGTGTAGAAATTTCCCATGCTATTTGAATTTAAACTGATCAAAAAGTCAGCCAAGCTATTATGCTCTTTGATTCAATAGCACCCTGTTCCAACAATCATTCTTTTGTTTGCATATCTGAGTTCTCTTTTTATACATCTTTTTCTCCATTCACTTAAAATAGGTCACATTTATATAATGCTAAGCTTTACTATGTACTTTAAGAAACACCTTCTCCTGGGAAAAAGGACAGTAATGAACCATATGATTTTTTGAAGAAAGAAGTTATCTATCCTTTTAAAAAATTAATTTTATAATTATAATTTTTTTTGACAGTACATATGCATGGATAATTTTTTTTACAACATTATCCCTTATATTCACTTTTCCAAATTTCCCCCTCTTTCCCCTAGATGACAGGCAATCCCATAATATTAAATGTGTTACAGTATATCCTAGATACAACATATGTATGTAAAACCAAATTTCTTGTTGCACAGTAAGAATTGGATTCCGAAGGTATAAGTAACCTGGGTAGAAAGACAGTAGTGCAAACATTTTATACTCAATTTCCAGTGTTCCTTCTCTGGGTGTAGCTGTTTCTGTCCATCATTGATCAACTGGAACTGAATTAGATCTTTATGTTGAAGATATCCAAGAAGTTGTCTATCATGAACAGTGAAACTGATGTGTTTGCTAAAAGAGGCAGTATCCCACAACACTCTTAAATTTGGAACAGACTTTGTGATTCAAAAGATACAGTTTTTGACTCTTATTCTCAGAGAAAGCACAAAAATAGCTATTAAAATGCGAATACCAGAGAAGGTATTACTCTCTTTTTTCCTTTCTTATGAGATATGGAGGAATAGGTAGCAAAGATGGTATAAAGGGTGATAGTCCACTTATCAGAATAAGGAAGTCAAGAGGAAGAGCGGTTTTTTTTTTTTGTTTTTTGTTTTTTTTTTTACATGTAAAAGAGTATTCAGATATCGATCTTCCCATTTTCTTTTTTTATTTCTTTTTTCTTTTTTTTTTGTTTATTTGTTTGATTTGGGACTAGCAGTCTATAGACTATCATGCCAACTAAACCCAATAAAATTTTTTCAGATATGTGGAATTATAATCCAGTTGTATTCCATATACATAAATATTTGTATATATCTTAAAGTCAGGAACTATATTACTAATTTATGTAATTGCTGATAGATTTGCAAGTTTGTATCAACATTTCCAGAACTCCTTCAATGAAAGCTTCCCAAATCTCTCTCTTTTGACAAATTCTGTCATTTTACTAAGTGAGATTAGGCTGTCTACTAATGGTCACTTGGTAAAAGTTTATAGGAAAAGTCACTCTGGAAAGGTTGTCTGGGAAAGAAAATTCAAAGAGCACTGAAATTGCTTCCTGGAGCAGTGTTCATAACAAATCTTCCGGAAAGAGTAGTTTATAATCATTACTTCATCCCATACTTTATTATAATGATTTGTAGCAGCTAAGCAGGCCAGGGGACAGAATATCATGCTTAGTGTCAGGAAAAACTGAGTTAAAATCTTATTTCAGACATTTATTAGCTGTGTGACCCTGGGCAAGTCTCTGCTTCAGTTTATAGTTGAGGAGACTACAGAAAGGCCAACTAATCCAGTATCTTTGCCAAGAAAACCCCATAAATGGGCTTCCAAAGAGTCAGACACAATTGACATCATAATAACATTTATGTGGTACTTTAAGATTTACAAAATACATTTCTCAAACCTGTTGCAGTTGTAAAGATCAAATGAACTAATATATTTAAAAAGTACTTCATAAACTCTAAAGCTAATTAGCTTAAAACTGATAGGTAAATATTAGTTTTTAATCAGAGATTACCATTGATCTCCATAGCTAAATCCAAAGTTTCCTTTAGCATATTGATGCCTGGGCACAACTATTTTCTGACACTGTCTTTCTTGATTTCTTTTTTTTTTTAAACACTGTACTCCACTGCTTTTTTTTTTAACCTCTTAATCACTCTTTGAGTCCATTTTCTCCTTCCACCTTCTAAAAGCAGGTTTCCAGAGTCCAAATACTTAAGTATTCCTTATTTTATAGGAAGCTTGAATAACTTAACTAACCTATTCTTATAGTTTTTGCTATCTATGGTTTTGCAGATACAGATAATGCAATTTATCCAAAAGCAAAGTCATCACCATTCCAAAATTAGCTCATTGTTCCAACTTCCATATTCCAATAAAGGCACCATTGCCTTCCCTGCCACTTGGAGAAGTCAGAGAAGTTCCAAAGTAGGTCACACTTTTAGGAAGGATGAGATATCTATGTTGAACCTCCTTATTAAAAGGAGATTTTGTAGCTCACATCTTCTCTGCTCTTTTGTGTCACCAACACCCAGATTACATAGGTATCTTTTTTTAAATAGTTTTTATTTACCAGATATATGCATGGGCAATTTTACAACATTGACAATTGGCAAACACCTTGTTCCAACTTTTCTCCTCCTTCTCCCTCTCCCCCCCGCCCCCAACAGCAGGTTGACCAATACATGTTAAATATGTTAGAGTATAAATTAAATACAATTATGTGTATACATTTCCAAACAGTTATTTTGCTGTACAAAAACAAATGGACTGTGAAATAGTGTACAATTAGCCTGTGAAGGAAATCCAAAATGCAGGCAGACAAAAATAGAGGGATTGGGAATTCTATGTAGTGGTTCATAGTCGTCTCCCAGAGTTCTTTTGCTGGATGTAGCTGGTTCAGTTCATTACTGCTATATTGGAATTGATTTGGTTCATCTCATTGTTGATGAGGGCCACATCCATCAGAGTTGATCATCATATAGTATTGTTGTTGCTGTGTATATCGATCTCTTGGTCCTGCTCATTTCACTCAGCATCAGTTCATGTAAGTCTCTCCAGGCCTTTCTGAAATGATCCTGTTGGTCATTTCTTACAGAACAATAATATTCCATAATATTCATATACCACAATTTATTCAGTTCATTCTCCAATTGATGGTAATCCACATAGTTTCCAGTTTCTGGCCACCACAAAGAGGGCTGCCACAAACATTCCTGCACATACAGGTTCCTTTCCCTCCTTCAAGATCTCTTTGGGATATAAGCCCAGTAGTATCACTGCTGGATCAAAGGGGATGCACAGTTTGATAACTTTTTGAGCATAGTTCCAAATTGCTCTCCAGAATGGTTGGATTCTTTCACAATTCCACCAACAATGCATCAGTGTCCCAGTTTTCCCACATCCCCTCCAACATTCTGCATTATCTTTCCCTGTCATTCTAGCCAGTTTACATAGATATCTTAAATTCAATGTCATGCAGGCATCTTAAAACTCAACATATCTAAAACAGAACTCA
This sequence comes from Sminthopsis crassicaudata, assembly GCF_048593235.1. Classification (NCBI taxonomy): domain Eukaryota; kingdom Metazoa; phylum Chordata; class Mammalia; order Dasyuromorphia; family Dasyuridae; genus Sminthopsis; species Sminthopsis crassicaudata. The sequence goes on from NC_133617.1 coordinate 632,069,238, forward strand.
TGATCGTTCCCTATTAACACTCCTCTCTCCTACACCTCTTACTGATGGTGCTGACGTTGGTCAGACCCCAGACTCACAACCTGGGTCTTACCTTCCATCCCTCTTTTGCATTCATTCCAAGTACTCAATCTGTGGCCAAGTCTTCTCATCTGCATCCCCACAGCCACTCTCACGTGGCCTTTTCTCTTTGACCCTGGCACAGCCTATGTGTTCTACTCCCACACCTCTACTCCACACACTTCTTGTTAATTTCCCTGCTGCCCAAAGAAAGTGGTTGTTCTCAGGTGTGGGTCTGACCATGGCAGGTCCTCCCGTAGTGAGGGTCCGGAGAGGAAACTCGCACAGTGCAATCAGGAAGCACAGAGATCTCGAAGCCCGAGATCCCCATGTAGTTTCTGTGACCAGCATGGACTGCCCCAGCAGAAACTCTGGTCCCATTAAGAATGCATCATCAACAGGAAGTATCTCCTTCTCTAATTGGCTGTGCCTGTGACCTCACAGACCCCATATAAACAGCGGGGACCAGGAAGTAGGTGGAGTTCAGGGGAGTTCAACAGGAGTCCAACAGGAGTCCACAGGAGGTTAGTAAGAGTGAGGAGAGCGCAGGATGGGAACGCGTGGAATAAAGACCCCGCTTGTGAACAGCTATGTCTCCGGGCGCTCTGTTGTACGTGAGAACCACGGCTCGGAGAGGCCCCCCTTTGGGGGACACCTGGGAAAGAACCACTGTGCGAGACAGTGGCCGGGATTTCTGAAGGCCTGGGCATTCAGCGTGACTGGCAATCAGTAATGCTGGGTGGGAGGTTACACCCCCATCTCTTTATTATAAGGGAACAGCTGTTCCTTATTGCCTCCAAGATCAAATAGAAAGCGTCTCTATTTAGCTTTTAAAGACACTTGCTCCTTTACTACCTTTCCAATGTGCTTTTCTTGTACGTTGTGATCCAGCAACAGCTGCTTTCTGCCTGGCCTCATGCTGACGCTTCCTCTCCAGAAACTGTCTTTTCACTAACTGTCCTCGATAGCTGAATGTTTTCTCCTCTTGTTTTAAGTGAGGCTTTCATCAATTCTCAGACTATAATCTACCTTTTGCAGGAGACTCCTTCCTGGGTCTCTACATTCCTCCTGTCTGTCTTCTTAAATTATCTCCTATTTTATTTTATTACACACATAATTGTTTACAAATTATCTCCCCCATTTAAATGTGAGCTCCTTGTAGTCAGAGACTGTGGTGTTTTTTTTTTTTTTTTGTTTGTTTGTTTTTGTTTTTGTTTTGTTTTGGGGGGCTGGGAAGGTTTTTTTTTTTTTCTTTGTGTTCTCAGCATTTAGTCCATTATCTACCTCAGACGAAGGGGCTTCCAAATACTTGCAAACTCATGAATTAACTACACATGCAATCAACCACAAACGTATTCAATTCTCTCTCAATAGATTCTTTCATGGCTGCATCCTTCTTTCTCTCCTACTATCATTACCCTATTATTGCAGGATGTCATTACTTTTTGTTTAGTTTATTATGTCATTTAAGTGATTAAGTCAATTAATTTCTCTCTTCCCCTTCAATCGACATGAAACTCCACACATTAATTTTCTCAATGAACAATTTAGTCATTTTTCTGTTTAAAAAACTTTAAATAACTTCCCACTATCTACTAAAATCTAAATTCTTTAATTTGGTGTTCAAGGCCATCCACAATATGGCTTCAACCTACCCATCCAGGCTTGTTTTATATTACTTTCTTTCATATCCTGCAAGACAGAACCAGCCTTGATACTGATACCTCATCACTAGCTTTTGACTAGAGTGAAGATATGAGTTACAAAGTATCCTTTTAAGAAGGAGGCTCAACATAGACATCTCATCCTTCCTAAAAGTGTGAACTACTTTGGAGCTTCTCCTATTTCTACAATAGGCCCTCATCCCATCCAGAGATTTTTCTTCCTTCTTCTAAATCCCATCATCATTTTGTTAATGTATCTTTTAAATACCTATTACATTCTATTTTGTTTAGGGATTTCTATTTCTAATATTATAAGAGGTTTATTGTTTTATATACTCCTGTGGACAAGGAGTATATGTAGTTTTATTTTTTGGTGTACAATATATGTAGAAGTTGCTTAACATGTTTGCTGAAGTAAACTTCTAATTAATCTTTGCAAATCAGAAGTAGTACATAGAGAACTGGTCTTGAAGTCAGGAAGATCTGAGTTCAAGTTTTCCTTTTGATAGGATAATTATGTGAGAAATCTCTAAGTGCTCTAAGCAACTCTTTAAAACTATAGTTCAGATAAAGTTCCAATCTGCTTCGGAAAAGAGAGGTAACTCATCTAGGAGTTTTCTTTACCAATAAAATTGCAGTTTCAGTCCTCATTCCTATTTTCTTTCCATCTAGTAGATATTCATCAAATATGTCCATTATTTTTGTGATATATAATGAAAAATTCATCATCTAAAAGAATGATTCTGCTCTGAATCCACTTGTGAATTTGCACACTACCCCCTCTTTATTCCTAATATCATATTTATTAAGAATAACAAATTACAGAGTTTTGTTATTTATCTTTATTTACCTAAGGAAGACTTCTTCCATTGTAGTGACAGAAACACCATAACTGGCAATACCTAGCTCAGTCTGTTTCTCTTCCAGTTCAGTAAATAGAGATTCAAATCTGGAAAATTAAAGGAGAAAAAAGAGTGAAAAGAACTCCCAATTAAAATACTTTTTAATGTTTTTTCTTTTTCGAGTTAAAAGAATCTTGTTTTCTTATTTCTTCAAAGGCCTAGAGAGATCATCACACTGACATCCTATTCATGCTCTGATAAAATGAGGTAAAATACTCCAACATTTGGCATAGAATAGGCCTGAGAACTTAAGAAAAGTACTGAAATAATTTCTATAATCCTAAACTTTTGACAGTACCACAATCCAGATTTATTTAGAATACTGACTGCTATAAGCCAATTTTGTTATTTTAAAGAGAAGATAAAGCACAAGTTGTAATGTCTTTACATGACAGCATCACTGGAGAACCAAGAATACTAGGTGAGCATACTCTGTCCCCACAAAGGGAACATTCATTGTCATACCCCACATCTCTTATTTGTTCTGCTCCACTTCTACTGCTCATCTTACTGCTTCTTCATTACCTTCTACTTAGATTGCTGATAAGCTCTTCTCACTTGACTTTTTTTTTTTTTTTGGTAGCCCTTTTCCTCCCTCTAATCCAACCTAAATACTTATACCCTAAATTTTAAAAACATACTAATGCTCTAAAAAGCAATCTAGCAGAAATTAGGATTTGACCAATACTTTATACTATATTCCACTCCATTCTAAATGTTCACACAACCTTAATATTAAAGATCATACTTGGTAATTGAATTTCTAAAAGTTTTTTTTAATGGGATTTAGTAGGTAAATCGCCAGATAGGTTTATATATATATGTGTGTATGTAGCGATTTGGAATAGAATTTCCCTATTTTTGCTTCTTGGATTATAATTATTATACAAAACTGCTGTTGATTTTTGGGGGCTTGTTTTATAACCTGCAACTCTGCTAAAGCCATTAATTGTCTCAATTAGTATTTCTGGAAATTCTATAGAATTTACTAAATATATCATCAGCAAATAAGAATGATTTTACTTCTCATTTCTTATTGCTATTTCTAATATTTCCAGGACTATATAAAATAATAGTGTGGGAGGGGGGCAGCTAGGTTGTGCAGTGGATAGAGCACCAGCCTTGAATTCAGGAGGACCCAAGTTCAAATCTGGTCTCAGACACTTAACACTTCCTAGCTGTGTGACCCTGGGCAAGTCACTTAACCCCAGCCTAGGGGAAAAAAATAAATTAAAAAAATAATAATAGTGGGGAGAGAAAGTATTACTACATTTCTCTCATGTTTACTGGAAAAGGTAATATGGTCCTAATTTATCCCTATCATATAGATACTTTTAAAAAATACTAAAATATTAAAAATATTTTTCCAAGTATATGTAAAAACAATTTTTAACATTTATTCTTTAGGATTATATTGTTTAGTGTTCAATTCATTTTTAGTCTATTCATGACCTTTTATTAAATGTAATTTTCATTGCAATATTATATGAAAAGGACATATTTAATATTTTTGCCTTTCTGCATTTGATTGTGAGGTTTTTAATGCTCTAATACATGGCCAATTTTTGTATGGGTGCCATGTACCACTGAGAAAAAGATATTTTCCTTTCTATTCTCATTTAGTCTTCTCCAGAAGTCAATCATATTTAACTTTTTTCTAAAAGTTTAAAAATTTTTTTAAACTTATATAATTTTCTAAGGTTATACGTGTCTCCTTAATTTCATATTTATTTTTTAGTAAGACTTGTCTAGTTCTGAAAAGAGATTATTCACTAGTATAATTTTAGTATTTCTTCCTATAACTAATTTTAAAGACTAAGAAGTCTTTAAAAACTTGGATGCTATTTGGAACATACATGTTCAGTACTGATATTACCTCATTGTTCACCATATTATTTAGCTAGATAGTTTCCTACCTTTTCTCTTTTAATTAGATCTATTTTTGGTTTTGCTTTGAGATCATGATTATGTCTGCTTTAAAAAAAATTATCTTAAGCATGATTCTGCTCTAGTCCTTTATTTTTATTCTATGTGTCTGCATTGAGTATTTCTTATAAATAACACATTTTAGGATTCTGGTTTTTAATCTACTATATTATTTGGTTCTATTGTAGGGTAATTTTATCCCTTTCATATTCAATTATGATTACTGAATATTTCCCTTTATTCTGTTTTTTTTTCCTGTTTATTCTTAGCTGTCTCATTTTTCTCCTCAAAAATGTTTTGCTTCTGACCACAAAAGTCTCCAATATTCTCTTCCTTCTGTTACCACCCCACCTTCTCTTATTCTCTCTCCTATTTCCCTGTAGCAAGATAGATTTCTATACCCAACTGAGTTTGTATGTGATTCCCTGTTTTTCAGCCAATTCTGATGAGTAAGGTTCAAGCACTATCCAACAATACTCTCCTATCTTTCCTCAATTTAAAAACCATACCTTTTATTCTCTATTCTACCTTTCTCTTTCCCCTTTGCTCAGTATTTCTCTCTCACCCCTTTTTTTTTTGTTGTTGTTGTCATCTTTTTGGATACCATCCTATCATAATCAACTCATATCCATGCCCTCTATGTATACTCCTAAATGACCTGATAATGGCAAAATTCTTAGGTGTTACAAGTATTAATTTTCCATGTAGAAATATAAATATAAACAGTTTAACTTTACTGAAATCTTTATTATTTCTTTTTCTGTTTTTTATATTTCTCTTGAGCCTTGTATATGAAAATCAAATTTTTTGTTCACTCTGTTCTTATCAGAAAATTTTGAAAATTCTCTATTCCATTAAATATTAATTCCTCCACTGAAGGATTAAATTAAATTTTGCCGATTCTTGATAGTAATCCTAGCTTCTTTGCTCTCTAAAATATCATATTCCAAGCCCTCCTATGTATTAATGTAGAAGCTGGTCAATCCTGTGTTATCCTGACTGTAGTGCTATGATACCTGTATTGTTTCTTTATGGCTACTTGTAATATTTTTCCTTGACCTGGAAGCTATGGAATTTGCCTATAAATTTCCAGGGAGTTTTCATTTGGGGATCTCTTTCAGGAGGTAGATTGATGGATTTTTTCAATTTCTATTTTATCTCTTTCTAGAATATCAGAACAGTTTTCTTTAATACATTCTTGAAATAAAATGTTTGGGCTCTTTTTTTTTTTTGATCAAGACTTTCAGGTAGTCCAATAATTCTTAAATTATTTTTCCTTAATCTATTTTCCAGATCAGTTGTTTTTCTAGGGAGGTATTTTACATTTTGTTCTATTTTCTTCATTCGTTTGATTTTGTTTCTATTGGCCCAATTTTAATTTTTAAGGACTTGATTTAGTGAGCTTTTGTACCTCCTTTCCCAATTGGTCAGTTCTACTTTTTAAGGAGCTATTTTTCTACAGTGAATTTTTTTCCATTTTTTTTTTGGTGCTTCCTTTACCAACTTATTCATACTTTATTTTGTTATTTTCTTCTATAACTCTCTCTCTCTCTCTCTCTCTCTCTCTCTCTCTCTCTCTCTCTCTCTCTGCCGTTTTCCTTTTATTTTTTTGAACTCTACTAAAAAGTCTTTTTTTTTGGCCTGAGTCCAATTCACTTTTTTTTTGAGGATTTGCATGTAACTGTTTTGACAAGTTTATTCTCTTCTGAATTTTTTTTTTCTTCTCTGTCATCACAATAACTTTCAATGGTGAGGTTTTTGTTGTTGTTGTTGCTTGCTTGCTTGCTCATTTTTCCAATCTGTTTCTTGACCTCCAATTTTCTGGACCCCCAGCTTCAGATTTTTTGTACTACTGTTTTCAGAGGTAGTTTTGATAGTATATGAGATTCCATTTCTTCCAAGATGGTATGGTTTAAAGAGAAGTGTGATAACTGCTCTTCTGACCTATTTTATGATCTATGAGTCATCTCAAGCACTTTTTTTCTGCCCTGGAACTGTGGCCAACATCCTCATTCTCCCTCATGAGCTCTTACTTATCATGGAATTGTAACCCAGTACTCTGTTCAGGCAATGCAATCAAGTCCCACACTCAGGGTCAGCAAAAGATCCTTTGTAATTTCCTTCTGACTAGTGGTGACCCTTTTATACTGGCTGTATACTGAGAGCTCTGGAAGTCACTGCTGCTAATTCAGTTGCCCCAAAGGCTTGCTGGGGCAATGTCCTGCCACTGGCTTTTTGAGTTTTATCCTGCTACTGGCTTGTCCTGGGCTTTGCTCCACTCTCACCCCAGTGAGTCATACCTTTCCTGTTCAGTTTAAATTGTCTTTACTGGAAAATGGTTCACCTCATCTTTTGTTGATTCTGCTACTCCATAATTTGTTTAGAAGCATTATTAAAAAGTTGTTTAGAGAGGAATTTGGGAGAGCTCAGGTTAAGTCCTTGTCTATATTCTACCATCTTGGCTCTCTAATTCCATAGAATGCCTTCTTTTGGTTTTAGGTAGATGCTTTTTATGAAATTCTACTCTACTTTTCATTTGCTGAGTTCCTTGGAACAAGATGCCCTCCCAGGCTAAACTCATCACCTATAATCTAATCATCATTCTGTTAACTTAAGCCTCAATGGATGCTACTTTCCTTATTTCTTCTCTTAAAGAGAAGTACTAAACATTCCCAAATGCCATCATTTATAGAGTGCAAAAACTGTACTTTTCAGCCCATTGAATTAAACATCTGTTGCCTTCTCTGGTTTCAACTCCTTGGACCAAGATGCCTCCTTCCTTGCCTGGTTCTTTTTGTGTGCTATTTCCCTCTCCATTCAATTGTTAGTTCCTTAAAAGGACTTTCTTTTTATTAATTATATCACTAGCACTTAGCACAATGTAGTAAATAAGAGATGCTTATTAAATTGGATTATATATTTTAAAAAGTGTTTCTATACTTTGTATAGTTTTTTAGTAGAAGAGTCCTGTGCTTTGTCACTTTAAGGGCCTTTTCTGCATCTACTGAGTGCATCATGCACTCTCCCCCCCCCCCCAAATAAAGACATTTCTTGAAATGACAAAGTAAGAAACTATAAACGAGAGAGAAAGAGAGCAAAGTTAGCTGTAAAATGGACAATTTTGATTACCTTAAATTAAAAAAGTTTTGGGGAGGATTCTGGGAAGAAGACAGGAAGCCATAAATTTCAAGCTCTTCAAATTTCCCCCACAAATAGAACAAATTTGTGCCTCAGGGCAAACACAGACTGGTGAGAAATCCAGAAGATTGGGCAGAACAGGGGTCTACTGGGGTCCTCCTGGTACAATACAAAAAATTTTGAAGAAAGCCTCTAGGCCAGGACTAACCTGTCTGAAGTGCAAACACTTCCAGGCCAGATCCCTCAAAAATACCAAGTGGGGACCCCTGGGGCTAGCTGGGTAGGGTTGGAGCCTCCTCAGAAACCACAGAAACTTTCATCTCCCCAACTGCCTGAGGAGTCCTGGGTCTGATGGTGGGATGAATGAACCTCAGCTGATTAGAACACCAGACCAAGCAGTACTATAGACACATGGCCATGGGCAAGAAGGAACCAGCACCCAGTGAGTCCAGAAGCAGCAGACAGGAACACGGCTGGCTGTGGGTACTTCCAGGAGGGTAGGCTTGGTTTCCAGGTCAGAAGGGAGAGTTTAAGAGAAGCTAGAAGCACCATTCCCCCCCACCCCATAGAAAGTTCTTTCTTCTTTGCCAGTTCATTTAAAAGAGAGAGGAAGAGAGAGAAAGAAAAGTATTTTGAGTAAGCATTTCTTTCTTTCTTTTTTTTTTTTTTTTTGAGGCTGGGGTTAAGTGACTTGCCCAGGGTCACACAGCTAGGAAGTGTTAAGTGTCTGAGAGCAGATTTGAACTCAGGTCCTCCTGACTTCAGGGCTGGTGCTCTATCCACTGCACCACCTAGCTGCCCCAAGTAAGCATTTCTAATTATGGGGATTCTCTTCTCAGCGTTAACTCCTCTTTATTTCTCTGCCAGGATTCCTCTGCTAGACCTTTATTTCTCTGTCAGGACCTTGCCACTGAGGCAATGGATAAATACCTTCAAAAATATAGGTTGTTCAGATTAACAGAGGAAGAAGTAAGTTGGTTAAATAGTCCCAATTTATTAAAAGAAATAGAACAAGCTATTAATCAACTTACTAAAAAAAATCCCCAGGACGAGATGGATTTACATGCGAATTCTACCAAACATTTAAAGAACAATAAATTCCAATGTTATATAAACTATTTGAAAAAATAGGGAATGAAGGAGTCCTACAAAATTCCTTTTATGACACAGACATGGTACTGATACCTAAACCAGGTAGATTGAAAACAGAAAGAAAATTATAGACCAATCTCTCTAATCATCATGATCTCTCATCAATGCAAAAATCTTAAATAAAATCTTACCAAAAAGATTACAGAAAATCATTTCCAGGATAATACACCATGACCAAGTAGGATTTATATCAGGAATGCAGGGATGGTTTGATATTAGGAAAACTATTAGCATAATTGATTAGATCAATAACCAAATTAAGAAAAAACATATGATCATCTCAATAGATGCAGAAAAAGCATTTGATAAAATTCAACACCCATTATTATTAAAAAACACTAGCTAGTGGAGGAATAAATGGACTTTTCCTCAATAGTATCTATTTAAGATGATCAGTAAGCATCATATGTAATGGTGATAAACTGGAATAATTCCCAGTAAAATCAGGAATGAAACAAGGTTGCCCACTTTCACCATTACTATTCAATATTGTATTAGAAATGCTAGCTTCAGCAATAAGAGATGAAAAAGAAATTAAAGGAATTAGAGTAGGTAATGAGGAAACCAAACTATCACTCTTTGCATATGATATGATGGTATACTTAGAGGACCCCAAAGATTCTACTAAAAAGCTATTAGAAATAATCCACAACTTTAGCAAAGTTGCAGGATACAAAACATTTTTTATACATCACTAACAAAACCCAATAGCAAGAGATACAAAGAGATATTCCATTTAAAATAATTGTCAATAGAATAAAATATTTGGGAATCTATCTGCCAAAGAAAAGTCAGGAACTATATGAGCAAAACTACAAAACACTTTCCACACAAAGTCAGATCTAAACAACTGGAAAAATATTAAGTGTTCCTGGATAGGTCGAGTGAATATAATAAAGATGACAATACTACCTACACTAATCTATTCATTTAGTGCTATACCCATCAAACTCCCAAAAACTATTTTAATGACCTAGAAAAAATAACAACAAAATTCATCTGGAAGAACAAAAGGTCAAGAATTTCAAGGGAACTAATGAAAAAAAAATCAAATGAAGGAGGCCTGGCTTTACCTGATCTAAAACTATATTATAAAGCAGCAGTCACCAAAACCATTTGGTACTGGCTAAGAAATAGACTAACTGATCAGTGGAATAGGTTAGGTTCACAGGACAAAATAGTCAATAACTATAGCAATCTAGTGTTTGACAAACGCAAAGACCACAGCCTTTGGGATAAGAATTCATTATTTGACAAAAATTGCTGGGAAAATTGGAAATTAGTATGGCAGAAATTAGGCATTGACCCATACTTAACACCATACATCAAGATAAGATCAAAATGGGTTGATGATCTAGGCATGAAGAATGAGATCATAAATAAATTAGAAGAAAATACCTCTCAGACCTGTGGTGGAGGGAGGAATTTGTGACCAAAGAAGAACTAGTGATCATTATTGATCACAAAATAGAAAATTTTGATTATATTAAATTAAAAAACTTTTGTACAAATAAAACTAAAGTGGACAGGATTAGAAAGTAAGCAATAAACTGGGAAAACAGTTTTACAGCTAAAGGTTCCGATAAAAGCCTCATCTCCAAAATATATGGAGAATTGACTCTAATTTATAAGAAATCAAGCCATTCTCCAATTGATAAATGGTCAAAGGATATGAACAGACAATTCTTGGATAAAGAAATTGAAACTATTTCTAGTCATATGAAAAGGTGCTCCAAATCATTGTTGATCAGAGAAATGAAAAATTAAGATAACTCTGAGATACCACTACATACCTGTCAGATTGGCTAAAATGACAGGAAAAGATAATGATGAATGTTGGAGGGGATGTGGGAAAATGAATCAAGGGATAATGTTATAAAAAAATTACTCATGCATATATACTGTCAAAAAAACTTATAAATAAAAAAATATTTTTTAAAATTAAAAAAAATTTTAAAAAAAGAATTGATCATTACACAGTATTGTTGTTGAAATGTATAATCTCCTGATTCTGCTCATTTAGCATCACTTCATATATATCGTCTCTCCAAGCCTCTCTGTAGATCTTGCTGGTCATTTCTTACAGAACAATAATATTCCATAATATTCATATACCATAATTTATTCAACTATTTTCCAATTGATGGGCATCCACTCAGTTTCCAGTTTCTAGCCACTACAAAGAGGGCTACCACAAACAGTTTTGCACATACAGGTTCCTTTCCCTTCTTTAAGATCTCTTTGGGATATAAACCCAGTAGTAACACTGCTGGGTCAAAGGGTATAACTTTTGATAACTTTGATAACTTTTTGAGCATAGTTCCAAATTGCTCTCCAGAATGGTTGAATCTGTTCACAACTCTACCAATTTTTTTATAACATTATCCCTTGTATTCATTTTTCCAAATTATCTCTTCCCTCCCTCCCTCCCCTTGATGACAGGCAATCCCATACATTTTACATGTGTTACAATATAACCTAGATACAATATATGGGTATAAATACCATTTTCTTGTTGCACATTAAGTATTAGATTCTGAAGGTATAAGTAACCTGGGTAGATAGACAGTAGTGCTAACAATTTACATTCATTTCCCAGTGTTCCTTCTCTGGGTGTAGTTGTTTCTGTCCATCACTGATCAACTGGAAGTAAGCTGGATCTTCTTTATGTTGAAGATATCCACTTCCATCAGAATACATCTTCATATAACATTGAAGTGTACAGCGAATAATGATCAATTCTGATGGATGTGGCTCTCTCCAACAATGAGAGGATCCAAATCAGTTCCAATTGATCTATAATGAACAGAACTAGCTACACCCAGAGAAAGAACGCTGGGAAATGAGTGTGGACCACAATTTAACATTTCCTCTCTTTCTCTTATTGTTTGCTTACATTTTTTCCCCCTCAGGTTATTTTTATTTTCTTTCAAAATCTGATCTTTCTTGTGCAACAAGATTACTGTATAAATATGTATACATATATTTAACATATTTAACATGGATGGGACTACCTGCCATCTAGGAGAGTGAGTGAAGGGAAGGAGGAGAAAAGTTGAAACAGAAGTTTTTGCAAGGGTCAATGTTGAAAAATTACCCATGCATAAGTTTTGTACATTAAAAGCTATTAATAAAAAAAGAGTATATCCCAGAAAAGAAAAAGAAATATGGGGCAGAGGGATGGGTAGAGGGAGAAGCATAAAGTTAAGGGAAGAAGACAAATAACATCAAGTTAAGGAGCAGAATTAAAGTGTTAGAAGGAACAGGAAAGAGGAATGTGTGCGTATGTACATATTTACATATGTATACATAAACATATATCCTTGCTTAATTATAGTCTGCTTGGGGAAAGTGGCGGGGAGGATAAAAGGAGAAAAAAGAATAAAGTAAAAATGGTGCACAGCAGAGAACAAAAGAACAACCTACAAGAAAGTAAAGAAACAATGGACACTCATGAATATATTTTCTTTTACTATTATATATTCTTTTTTGAGCTGGTAATTTATTTTTATATTGAATCCTCTGAAGTTTTGTTGGGCACACGACAATGTTCTGTTCTGTTTTATTTTGTTTTGTATTCCCTTTTCTGTTTTTCTGTTTTTCTTATTCTTTGTTCTAAATAAATTAAATTTTTTAAAAAAAAGTTTTGCTACAAATAAATGTCACCAAGATAAGAAGGAAAGTAGAAATTGGGGAAAATTTTATAAACAGTTCTCAGATAAAGGTCTCATATCTTTTTTTTTTTTTTATTATTATATATATATTTTATAATATTATCCCTTGTATTCATTTTTCCAAATTGCCCCCCCTCCCTCTATTCCCTCCCCCCGACGACAGGCAATACCATACATTTTACATGTGTTACAATATAGTCTAGGTACAATACATGTGTGTGAATATCATTTTCTTGTTGCACAATAAACATTAGAATCCGAAGGTACATGCAACCTGGGCAGACAGATATTAGTGCTAACAATTTACATTCGCTTCCCAGTGTTCCTTCTCTGGGTATAGTTATTTCTGTCCATCATTGATCAACTGGAAGTGAGTTGGATCTTCTTTATGTTGAAGATTTCCACTTCCATCAGAATACATCCCCATACAGTATTGTTGTTGAAGTATACAGTGATCTTCTGGTTCTGCTCATTTCACTCAGCATCAGTTGTAAAGGTCTCATATCTAATATATATGATTAACTTTATCAAATCTTTAAGAATATCAATTGTTCCCTGTATTGTTCTGTTTCTCTCTAAATTGTAATCATTCTCTGGGAGAAGGTTTCTTGGGGAGCTTCTGGAGGAAGCCTTCCTTTCAGTTCGATTCAATAATCCCAAAATGCAGCCAGGACTTAAAAGTCCTTTACTATCTCTTTCCAAATCTTATCTCCAGATCCTTTATTTTCTCTTTCAAATCTTGTCTCCTCCACTTGGGGCTCGACTAGCTTTCTTAGAGGCTTCTCTCTCCTGGGTTCCCCAATGAGCTCTTGTAAGAATGTCTCCAGCCAGACAGCATGAAAGTAGACATGGGAATGAATCAGACTCCGTCTCCAAGAGTGTGGGATTGTGGGTTTCCCAGAAGTCAATCTTAGTTGTGAATCTCTCAAAGTCCTCTCCTCCGAAGTCCCCTGAAGTTCTCCTGGGAAGTCCTCTCCTTGATTGAATCCAGACTCTGACCCTCCCCTCTGAATCCTGGCTCCTTATATCCTTATATCTTCTAAAATATTTATAGCAGATCTTTTTGTGGTGGCAAAGAATTGATAATTTCAGTGATGCCTATTTGGGGAATAGCTGAACAAATTCTGGCATGTGATTGTAATAGAAGACTACTGTGCTATATGAATGATCTTAAAAACATGAAAAGACTTGTATGTAATAATAAAGACTGAAACAAAGCAGAACAACAGAATACTATATACAGTAACAACAGTATTGGTTTGATTTGTGTCTATTTGTGTTTAATGGTAGCGATCTCTGAGGTGGGGTAAGGAAGGGAAGGAAAAGAGGGAAAAGGAAATTTACACGTTAACTTTGCTGTGTATTTAAAAGGAACAGAAGATTGAATATATTGGACAGCAGAGAACAAAAGAACAACCTACAAGAAAGTAAAGAAACAATGGACACTCATGAATACATTTTCTTTTACTATTATATAGAGTGGTTTCATGTATAATTATCTTTTTTGTTGTACTATGTTATGGAAATGCTTGTTTTATTCTGTAAATTAAAAATTAATTTTAAAAATAGTAGCATATACCAAATGCTTAGCAAGATATGTAATGGTTTGAATTATGCATGAGAAATTCATTATTGTCCATGGACTGACAAATGACGTATCCCAGTGTACAAGAATTAAAAATATACTAGGACTCAAAAAAAAAAAAAAAAAAAAAAAGAAAGAAAGAAAGAAAAAAGGACTAGAACTGGTACTAGTATCATAGATTGAACTGCTGTTCATAATTGCTCAGATATAACACTGATCATAAAATCTTGTAAATAATATTTAAATAGGTATTGCCTTGTCAACTACTCACAGTGTCCAGGATAAACAGAATAAAAGTTTTCAAAATATAGCTACCTATTGGGGAAGATAATGAAATATATATGATCCCAGTTGTCTTACATGCTATCAGATTTGTATTGAGGATTTTTCAGTGAGTTTATAGAGAATGTGATTATATTCTTAAACCCTTATTCAATCAGAAAAAGCAGCATTTTATTTAACTCTGCAATCACTTGCAGAACACTAAATGTGAAAGAATAATAGCAGGATAACAATTGTCTCAGGACAATTTTTTTTTATAATTCCGTGAAAAACATGAAAATATATTAATAATAATTAACATTTACAAAGCAACATAAAGTTCACAATATATTTTACATACATGATTTCATGAGAGCCTCACAATGATGCTGTGGAGTCTTTTATATATATATATATATATATGTATATGTATATATATATATATATATATATATATATATATACATATATATATATATATATATATATAAAATTGCAATTTCAGATTGCTACTCCAATACAGATGAGGTAGCAAAACTTCAGGAAGGTCTATCAGAAATATAAAGATGAAGTAATTTTTCTGTTATCTAAACTGTTCTTAAAAAGAAAGACATTCTACTAACATTTTTTTTAGAAGACAAATAAGATTTTGATAAACCAGGAAGAGAAAAAACAAAGAAAGAGAACTAATGAATGTTGATAGAAATCTTTAGAATAAATTTTAACAAAGATACTACAGTAATATATCAAAAATATTTATAACAAAATTTTATATATATATAAAATATGCAAATCTGATTCAAAACTAGGAAAATCATTAATGTACTCCATAAGATAAATAACAAAAACAAGTTCCAAAGTCCATATGATTATATCAATAGATGAAGAAAATTAAAAAAAAATACAGCATCAATGTTAAAATTGATAAAAAGCATAGAAATGGAAGAGTCTTTTCCTTAATATGACCAAAAACATTTTTTAAAAATAAAGAACTAATACTGTCAACAAACTTTTACAATTCACCTGTTTGGTTATAGAAATGTGCTATGAAAGTAAGTAATAATGACATAGTTAAAATGAAGTCAATGCTGTTTCTTCAAGGGCACAAATCCATCTGACATAAGCATAAAGGGATAAAGTTTAATCAGTTCTGTTTACTTCCAGGAAAGCGTCATAATTAATCTTTAATTTGGAATTACCAATCAATTGCCAAATTCCACATTATTCACAGGATATCGCTGTCGGGCTCAGGATTAGTCAGGTGGGAAGATTTCCTGTTCAGAAAGGAAATAGCACAATGGAGAAAACAAATGAGATTCCTACTATTGCATTTTCAAGGCCATCCCCTCAATCTTCCCAGACATAAAACATACACCTGTATGCCCTTTTGTACTTCCTTTGAGCAGCAAATGGCATTTCTTTTGAATGGTGGAATACTGAGTTAATGATAATCCAGATAATCAATCATACCTGAGCTAAAAATTCAGAGTAATATCAAAATACAATCCTAAGAATGCTTACTTCAAACAGCAAGCTCCACTAATCTCAATTAGTCAATATAATATAGTCATTATTATTATTTTTCTCATGTTGTTGCAATGTTAGTTAATATAAATAAAGTTAACATTAAGTTAGCAACAAAGGACTCATATAATTCTCCTTTTCCAGTTTAAATTCATCCTGGAGCAGAAATCATTCATTAGAAATAAAGAAAATAATCACAGTGTCTACTTAAACACATACAGTGAACACATGATAATTCACTCAGAATAACACTGGTCATTTCTACTGTGAAAGGTCCTACTTTCTTAGTAAAACCACTTCATTATTTTAGAATTTTACAGCTTGTTTTCAGCAGATTTTATGAACCTGAACAAAGAGAAGGTCCCAAGGAACCTAATATATCTCCCATGTAACAGATAAGATAAAAGTCTGTGGTCCATTCTCTAATAATTAAATTATTAATTATTATTCATTTTAAAGCAAAATATACACACCTAAGGATTAAAGAATTTTTAAATTTTGTGGTCACATTCTTTAACAGTTCATAATCTAACAGCATGAAGATTAAAAGAGAAGTTAATTCCATTATCACATCAATTTCTAGATATTTTTCAAATTCACAGCATTGCTTATACACAAATTACAAAAAAAAAAAAAAACAACCCACAATAAAAGAAAAAGTAGAAGCCTAACAAAACAAAAATATTGATTTGAAAAAAAATCAGAGCTGAACAAAAAAATCTGATCTTTAAAAACAAGACTCAAAAGGATCATGAAAAGGTATATGGAAGAGGAAAAAAAAAACTATGTTTTTTTTAAAGGTTAAAATGTTTATATCCCTATATGGGAAGATGATACATGTAACTCTTGAGAACAATATCTTTCAGGGCAGTTAGAAAGGGTATACATTAGAGTGTACAGATATGTTGATTTTTTTTTTTTTTTTTTTTTTTTTGCTAAGGCAATTGGGGGTAAGTGACTTGCCCAGGGTCACACAGCTACTAAGTGTTAAGTGTCTGAGGCCAGATATTGAACTCAGATCCTCCTGACTTCAGGGCTGGTGCTTTATCCACTCCACCACCTAGCTGCCCCCGATATGGTGATTTTAATGTGATGATATAAAAAAGAAATTGGGTGGGAAAGTGATTCGACTGGGAGAAGAGAATATGATGAGTAAAATGGGGCAAATTACATCACATGAGGAGGCATGAAAGTTCTATTATAATTGAGGGGAAGAAAGAAGGAGGATGAGCATTATCTGAACCTTGATTTCATTGGATTTTGCTCAAAGAAGGACTATTACACATAATTAAGTCTGTATTATAGAACTTTGTCTCACCTTATGGGGAAGTAGGAGACAAAAGGGAAAAGAAAAAAGGAAGGCTAATAGAAGGTAGAGCAGAAATAGAAGGGGAAAGGGAGGGCAGATTGGGGTAAGTGGTGGTCAGAAGCAAAACACTGGTGAAGAGGGAAAGAGTGAAAAGAGAGAAAAGTACAATTTGGAAAAAATAGGATGGTGGGAAATACAGTTAATAATTTTTAACTGTGCATTTGTAAATGGGATGAACTCTCCCATAAAATGGAAGCAAATAGCAGAGTAGATTAAAAGCCAATTGTTTATTAGAAACAATTTGAAGCAATGAGATATATCCAGAGTAAAGGTAAAAGGCTAAAATAGAATATATTATGCTTCAGATGAAGTAGAAAAAGCAGGGGTAATAATCCTGATCTCAGATAAAGAAATAAGAAAGAAAAGTACATCTTTCAAAAGGGTACTAAAGATAATGAAGAAATATCAATACTAAACATATATACAGTTGCACAGCATCCAAATTCTTAAGAGCAGTAGTTAAGTGAGTTGCAAGAAGAAATAGACAATAAAATTTTATTAGTGGGAGATCTCAACCTCCCTCTATTAGAAGTAAATAAATCTAACCACAAAATAAACAAAAAATAAGTTAAGTGGGTGAAAAGTATTTTAGAAAAGTTAGATACAATCAACCTTTGGAGAAAACTGAATGGACATAAAAAGGAATATACCTTTTTTGTCAGTGATACATGTCACTTACACAAAAAGTGACCATGTATATAAGGACATAAAAACCTCACAATCAAATGCAGAAAGGCAGAAATAGTAAATGTATCCTTTTCAGATCATGATGAAATAAAAATTACATGTAATAAGTGGCCATTGAAAAATAGACCAAAAATTAATTGGAAACTAAATAATCTAATCCTGAAGAATGGGTGGGTCAAACAACAAATCATAAAAACAATCAATATATTTCATCCAAGAGAATGACAATAATGAGATAACACATCAAAATGTATGGGATGCAGCCAAAACAGTCCTTGGAGGAAATTTTAAATCTCTAGATGCTGACATAAATAAAATAGGGAAAGAGAAGATCAATGAATTGAGGAAGCAACTAAAAAATCTAGAAAAAGAACAAATTAAAACCCCCAATTAAATACCAAATTACAAATTCTGAAAATCAGAGAGATTAATAAAACTGAAAATAAGAAAACTATTGAACTGATAAACAAAACTAAGAGTTGGTTTTATGAAAAAAAAAAAACCAAAGAGACAAACTTTTGATTAATTTGATTAGAAAAAGGAAAATAAAATGAAATTACCAGTATCAAAAATTAAAAGGGTGAACTTATCAGCAATTAAGGAGAAATAAAAGCAATAATTAGGAGCTGTTTTGCCCAACTATATATCAACAAATCTGATAATCTAAGTGAAATGGAGGAATATTTACAAAAATATAGATTGTCCAAATTTACAGAGGAGGAAAAAAATTACTTAAATAGTCCCACTTTAGAAAAAGAGATTGAACAAGCTATTAATGAATTCACTAAAAAAATCTCCAGGGCCAGATGGATTTACATGTGAATTCTACTAAAAATTTAAAGAACAATTAATTCCAATGCTATATGGACTATTTGGAAAAATAGGGGAAGAAGTCCTACCAAATTCCTTTTATGACACAGATATGATGCTGATATCTAAACCAGGAAGGGCCAAAACACAGAAAGAAAATTATAGACCAATTTCCCTAGTGAATATTGACTAAAAAAAATCTTAAAACATTGGAAAAGAGATGATAGCAACTTATAATCAGGATAATACTCTTATGATCAAGTGGGATTTATACCACGTATCACCATAATTCTTACTTCTTAATTTAGAAGCCTTTTATACTATTCTACATGTGTACATATAATGTAAGGAACAGTATTTAATCCATTTCTGATGTGTTTCCTCCAGAACTACCAGCCCATCTAATTTTCCTGTGTCAGTTCTTGCTCTCACATCTCATTCCCCTAACCTAATTTCTCCTTTTTACCTCTTCCTATGTGGCTTTCTTTTTAAGAATCACATCATACTCAGTTCTACCGCAATCTTTCTTTTGAACTGCCAATTACTAATGACAATCTTAAGCATATGGTTTACATTTTCACATATAAAACAGTTTGTCCTTATTGAGTTCCTTGTTTGAGGTTTACCGGTTATTTCTTTTATGTCAACTTTTCTACTAAGTTCAGATCTGTGCAACAAAAGTCCTAAAAGTCTGGCAGTTCATTGAATATCCTTTTTTCACATTCAGGATTGATTATATTTAACTTTGCTAGATATGATATTTTCCTCTATAACCCTAGTTTTTTTGTTTTTGATATGTAGCATTCCAAGATTTGCTGTCTTTTAATGCAGCTGCTGCTAGATCTTTTGTGATTTTAATTGTAGATCTGTTGTATTTGAATTCTTCTTCTACTTTTTTTTTTTTTGTTGTTGTTACTACTTGGGATCTTTTATCCTTGATCTAGGAATTTTGGAATTTGTCCATGATGTTCCTATAGGATTTCCCTGTAGTATCTCTTTCAGGTGGTGATCATAGATTACTTTTTTCTATTTCTACTTTCCCTTCTTGTTCCCATCAGGTCAGTTTTCTTTACTTTTTTCTTATTATATTTAAATTCATTTTTTTGATCATAGCTTTCAGTTAATACATTTATTCTTATGTTTTATCTTCTTGATCTGTTTGTAAGATCAGTTGTTTTTTTCTTATAAAATATCTCACATTCTCTTTTATTTTTCATTCTTTATATTATTTCTTGGTCTTTTTCCTAGCTTCCCTTTGTCCAATTCTTAGTTTTCAAAAAGTTATTTTTTCCTTTAAGATTCTGGGTCTTCTTTAAAGTCTAGTTGGTCAACTTTTCACAATAATTTTGTGAGTTTTTAAAATTTTTTCTTATTTTTTCCTCAATCACTCTCATTTGATTTTTTAAAGTCTTTTAAAAATTCTTCTATGAATTCTTTTTGGGCAAGTAACCATTTGACATTACTTTTTGGGGTAGAAGAGGCTTTTTTTATTCTAGTATCCTTCTCTAAAGGTGATGGTTGGTCTTCTCTATTTCCACATTAATTTTACATGGTTAGGTTCTTTTTTGCCCTATTCTGTAGCAGATTATTGGTGCAATCACCTCCAGTTTTGGGATACAGGGAATGGTGCCTCTGATCTCAGATCCTCCTTCATTTCTCCCCTGTGACCTGGAAACCCAAACCAAGAATTCCACTTTTCTTTAAGTACCCACAGTCAGAAGCATTCCTGCCTCTCAGCTTCTACATTCCTCTTACCCAGGGTTACATCTGGGCAACAACTAACTTTAACAGCTTCTATCAGCAGAGGTCCCTTAAATTTTCCCTGACTCAGATGCCAACTTCCCATACTGTCTGGGAAGTGAAAATTCCTGTGGCTGAGGCTGAGACTACTTCCTAAACCAGCTCTCCCTAGGACTTGCTACTTGCTGTTTCAAGAAAACCAGCTTGGAGGTATTTATATTTTATAGGGGTCAAATCTCCTCTTGGAGTCTTTCCTTGGATCTTTTCCGATCATCCCTGAAGGACCATTGTTTTGCCCCAACTCTTCATTGTTTTTAACCATTTGACTTTCACCCTGAGAAGCCCCCAAAGCTTAGAATTTTCTAACCTACTTCACCATTTTCTCAGAATCCTCTCCCATAGCACACTTAAGTGTAGCAAAGAAACCAACTGTGTCTACATAAATTAGGGAATGCTTGAAAAAAAAATCTGATACAAGAATGTAATTAAAAATAATTGTTCTTACTGAGCCTATATCTCAAAGATATCATAAAAGAAGGAAAAGGGGGCAGTTAGATGGGGCAGAGGATAGAGCACCAGCCTTGAAGTCAGGAAGACCTGAGTTCAAATCTGCTTTCAGACTCTTAATACTTCCTACCTGTGTGACCTTGAGCAACTCACTTAACCCCAATTGCCTCAGCAAAAAAAAAAAAAAAAAAAAAAAAAAAAAAAAAAGGAAAAGGACACACATGTAATAATAATAATAAAAATAAAAATGTATACCAACTCTTTTTGTAGTGGCAAGAAATTGGAAACTGGGTGAAAGCCAATTTATTGGGGAATGGCTGAGAAAGTTATGGCATGTGAATGTATTGGAATATTATTGTTCTATAAGAAATTATAAGTGAGATGATTTCAGAAAAGCTTGGAAAAACTTACACAAATTGATGTTAAGTGAGGCAAGGAGAACCAGGAGAACATTGTTTATAGTAACAGCAAGATTATCTGATGATCAACTATGATAAACTTACCCTTCTCATCAATATAGTGATCCATGACAATTCCAATACACTTAGGATGCAAAATGTCATTTGCATTCACAGAAAGAACTATGGAGACTGAATATGGATTGTTTTGTTAGCTTATTTGTTTTTTTTTTTTTTCTTTCTAGTAATTTTTTGGTCTGATTTTTCTTGCACAATATGACAAATATGGAAATATGTTTAAAAGGACTGAACATGTTTAATGTCAGATTTCTTGCTGTCTTGGGGAGAGGAAAGGCAAGGGAGAGGGTGATAAAAATTTGGAACACAAAGTTTTACAAAAATGAATGTTGAATACTATCTTTACATGTGTTTGGAAAAATAAAATACTAAGAAAAATGATTGCACTATTGATAAGAAATGAAGGAGACTTAGTTCAGAGAAACATAGAAAGAGACAAATTAACTAATGCAGTGTGAAATGAGCAAGAACAATTTATACAGCATTATAAAGGAAAGGATCTTTGAGCAACTTAAGAACCCAGCCAATATAGCAATTAGGCACAACTGTAAAAACATGCTTCCCATTTCTTGGCAGGGAAGTAATAAGCTGAAGGTGAAGAATGAGACAAATATTTTCATACATTGCCAATGTATGAATTTTTTTTTTTTTTTGCTTAACTGGACTTTTTTATTACAATAGTAGATTTCATGACCAGCAGGATGAATACAGAGAGGCTTGGAGAGACTTACATGAACTGATGCTGAGTGAAATGAGCAGAACCAGGAGATCATTATACACTTCAACAATGATACTGTATGAGGATGTATTCTGATGGAAGTGGATATCTTCAACAAAGAGAAGATCTAATTCAGTTCCAATTGATAGACAGACTCAGCTACACCCAGAGAAGGAACACTGGGAAATGATGTAAACTGTTTGCACTTTTGTTTTTCTTCCCAGGTTATTTTTACCTTCTGAATCCAATTCTTCCTGTGCAACAAGAAATTCGGTTCTGCACACATATATTATATCTAGGATATACTATAACACATTTAACATGTATGGGACTGCCTGTCATCTAGGGGAGGGGGTGCAGGGAAGGAGGGAAAATTCAGAATAGATGTGAGTGTAAGGGATAATGTTGTAAAAAATTACCTATGCATATGTACTGTCAAAAAAAAGTTATAATTATAAAATTAATTAAAAAAAACAATAATAGATTTCAGTGGGAGATCAGGAAGCAATATTGATAAGGAAAAAAGAAGCAAAAAAAAAAAAAAAAAAAAGAAACACCAGATCGAACACTAGAAATACACAGAAAAGAACATGTTTTAGAAGTGAACAAAGAAAACCAGAGAAATGATGATGCGACTGTGTTAAATTTAATATATACTAAATATGCTACTAAAGAAAGCTGTATGTAATAGATACATGATTTCATATATGATCCCATTTTTTCTTTGTATACAGAAATGGTCATATGTTTCAAGTTAACAATAAAAAAATTTTTAAACGAAAAAACCCTCATCAGTCCAGTTCCTGTAAAGGCCTTACTTGTTTGAGCTTTCTTTGGGCAGGATAAATGATAATTCAGCTGCAACATTACTTTCCACTGTGGCAGTTGGTACATAATTAAGAATCAGATGGGAAATTTCCTCAATGTTACATGTAGGTTCCTTCACTATGACCAAGTGGTATCCTGCACCTGAAAGAAAAAAACATCAATTTTTAAAAATATTTCCCTTTCTAGGCCACATATGACTTTCTGCTGCTTCAATTGAACATGGGAATGTTCAGTTCATTTTTATGGGAATAAGGGCAGACAGTCAAATGTAAATAGGTAGTCAGGGAACATCCTTAATACTGCTCCAGAGTCTTGTTTCTGATTTATCTGCTAGGCAATAGTGAAAATGAGGGCACTTCTGCTTAGAAAATCTTTTCAGTTGATATTATGGGCAATAAAAATCAGAACAGATAAAGATTTCTTATTTGTGAAAATTAACACAATAAAGTTATACAAAAGGACATTCTCATAAATATTCAACAATTTGGCTAAGGAAACATCACTAATCAGAAATAGTGAATGTCAGGGTATATAATAAAGACTTGGATGGAAAATAACACAACATTATCATTTTATATATTCTCTCTGGTATTTGTATAAATAATTTTCACATGTTTCCTATTCAGATCCAGGGTGTCTAACACCAAAGCAATTAGAGATAATAAATTTAATGGGAAGATGTTTAGGATATTCTATAAAAGGGAACAACAAAGAATTTCTCTCACGATATTAAGGGTTTGAGTGAAGCCAGTGGGGAGTGAAAAATAAAATTGCCCAGTTTTTCTTCCTTGTCTTCCTTACCATATTTGTGTTTGAGAAAAAGTGAAGAGCCACAGCACTGCAATTCCCCTTTTGCCATGATAGCAATGCGATCTCCCAATAGGTCAGCCTCATCCATAAAGTGAGTGGTCAGCATAATTGTTCGTTTACTTTTCTGCTGCTGAAGTAGATCCCAAGTAGCCCGACGAGAGATTGGATCCATGCCAGCTGTTGGCTCATCTAACATCACTACCTACAGATCCAACGGAAATAGTCCCGTAATTAGTAAAATGATAGTTCAATGGTATTTCATTATTTACTAACCCAGGGGGGAGCCCTGCTTCCTCCTCTACACTACCACTCTCATCCTGGTCCAAAGGAGCCTAATTAGCTTACCTTGATTTACATTCAGACACCAAAACATTTCTGTCACATTTTACCTATTTAGCATTTACTTTTCTAGGTGAGCTTAAAGTCCAGGATAGAATTAAGCTAGAGAGTTATTTGACTCCATAAACTCATGGATCCCTAGGCCAATCAGATTACTGACATGCTTGTCCATTAAGCATGCAGTGGAAGGTATCTTTTTAGTTAAAATGACTTTACTTGATTTTTCTGGTCAGACTGTAGCAAGAAGTTTGATCTTGTGTTTTTTACTGTACCTTGGAGCCTGCTATGAGAGCAATGCCAATGGAAACCTTTCGTTTCATTCCCCCACTCAATGTCCTTGAAAAAGCATGGCGTTTAGGTTCCATATCGAGAATGCCCAAGATATGATCAATTTCCTCCGGGCATTTTTTCTTAGGTAATCCTTTTAGCTAAGAAACAAGAGTTGGAGACTGGTTAGAAAAAGGCTTTCTAATAAGGAAAATACTTGAGAATTTTTTAGCTTGAAAAATGTGAATCTATTAACAGATTAATGAGTAAGAAGAAGCTGGGATTTCTTTCCTCCCTCCTCTTACCCACTTCCCAATTCTTCAGAAAATGTTCTAAGGTTAGGATATATCAAGTAGTTGAACAAAAATATAAAAGAGGGTTCTTTTCAGCTTACCTGAGCATAAAACAAAAGGTGCTCAGCAACTGTTATTTCATCAAATAAGATATTGTGCTGGGGACATATGCCCAGATTCTTCCGAATATGAGCCATATTCTGTGAAATCTCATACCCACTAATGTATACTTGTCCACTTGTAGGAGGAAAGAGACCTATAGTATAGAAGATATATAGACGCTTTAATTCCATTAACAGAAACATAAATTTATTCTCCATTGGCACTTGGTTTAGAGTCCCTGATCTAGTTAATTCACAGATTAACTTCATCCCACTACCATAATATCATTAAAATAAATATTCTGTTCAGAACAAGTAGACCTTGGCATTAGAAAGGGGAGACAAATTCCTTTCTTAAGCAGTTAGTCACAAGCATTTAAAATTTTTTTTTTTCAAGATGAAATAATTTTACTCAAAGCCCAGGAAGTGGGGATGGGGATACATATAAACAGAGAGTACCTTAAAACCAGATTTTTTCTTTAAATTTAATTGTTTTTTTCTGTTTACACATGCCCATTAATTTTTAAAAACACATTTCTTTATGAATCTTATGTAGGAGAGAAAAATCAGAACAAAAGGGAAAAACCATGAGAGAAAAATAAAACATAAAAAGTGGACATAGCATGTGTTGATTTACATTCAATCTCCATAGTTTTCTTTGTGATGCAGATGGTATCTCCTATCCAAAATTTATTGGGATTTGCCTTGGATCACTGAGCCACTGAGAAGAACCAAGTCTTTCATAGTTGATCATCACACAATCTTCTTCTTACTATGTACAATAGCTAGTTCTGCTTGTTTCACTCAGCATCAGTTCATGTAAATCTTTCTAGGCCTTTCTAAAATCAGCTTGCTCATTTTTTAACAGAACAATAATATTTCCTTACTTTCATATATCATAATTTATCCAGCTATTCCCAATTTAATAGGCATCTACTCATTTTTTCAATCCTTTTTCACCACAAAAAGGACTGATACAAACATTTTTTCACATGTGGGTCCTTTTCTCTTTTTTATTATTTTCCTGGGATACAGACCCAATGGTACTGCTGGATCAAAAGGTATGCAGAGTTTTAAAGCCCTTTGGGCATAATTTCAAATTGCTCTCCAGATAATTTTACAACTCCACTACAATGAACTTAGCTTTTCCACATCCCCTCCAACATTTATTATTATCTTTTTCTGTCATCTTAATCAATTTGAGAAGTGTGAGGTGGTACCTCAGAGTTTTTAAAATTTGCATTTCTCTAATCAATAGTGATTTAAAGCATTTTTTCAAATGATTATAGATGGATTTTTTGCATTTGTGTCATTTTAAATTTATTTTAAAGCTTTTTTATTTTCAAAATATGTTTAGTTTTCAATATTCACCCTTGAAAAACCTTGTGTTCTATCCTTTCCCCCTCTCTCCCAGACAGCTAGTAATCTATGTTAAGCATGCACAATTCTTCTATACATATTTCCACAATTATTATGCTGCACAAGAAAAATCAGATCAAAAAGGAAAAAAAGAGAAAAAAGAGGCAACAACAACCAAAAAAGTGAAAATACTATGCTGTGATCCACACTCAGTCTCCACAGTTTTCTCTTTGAGTGCAAATGGCTCTCTCCAGCACCAGTCCATTGGAACTGGCTCTTTTCAACAATGAGGAGATTCAGGCCTGTTTCAATGATTTTGTGATGGTAAGAGCCATTTTACACCCAGAGAGAAGACTGTGGGAACTGAGGATGGTTTACAACATATCATTTTCACTCTTTTTGTACTGGTTTGCTTGAATTTTATTTTCTTTCTCATTTTTTACTTTTTGATCTGATTCTTCTTGTGCAGCAAGATAATTGTATAAATATGTATACCTATGCACCAGCCTTGAATTCAGGAGGACCCGAGTTCAAATCTGGCCTCAGACACTTAACACCTCCTAGCTGTGTGATCCTGGGCAAGTCACTTAACCCCAGCCTAAAATTAAAAAAAATATGTATACATATATTGGATTTAACACATTTTTTTTTTTACCATGTCTAACATATAATGAATTACATGCCATCTTGGGGGGGACGAAGGGGGAAGAAACTGGTACACACTGTTTTTCAACAGTCAGTGTTGAAAAGTTATTCTTAAGTATGTTTTGAAAATAAAAACTTCAATTAAACAATTATTACTCATTGCAAAAAAAAAAAGAAAAAAACAATTTGATGGCTGAGTGGAGGATGGACTAGAATGAAGAGAGTTGATACAATAGGCTATTGGCAATAATTTAGGCATGAGATAAAGAGGATCTGCATCAGGGTAGGGACAGTGTTGTGGACGTAGAATTGACAAGACCTGGCAATTGACTGTAAAAGGGAGATGAGAGTGAAGAATCAAGGTTAACATCTTGGTTGAAAGACTGGGTGACTAGGAGGATGGTGCCTTCAACATTCCCTTTTCTTATTAAAGGGGAAGAATTAAGGAGAAAGATAATGAATTGAGTTTTGGATATACTGAGTGGAAAACATCTATGAGACATCAAGATTAAAGCATCAAACAGGCAGTTGAAAATACAAATTTTGAGATGAGAATGATTAAAGGTTGGATGAACAGATATGAGAATCATGAAAATAGAGATGATTATTAAGAACATTTGTTAGGATTCTTACAAGGTACTAAGTGGAATTGAGGAGACAGTGATTTAATCCTACAACAAATAATGGTTTCCTAGTGATACAATGATTGGTGTGTACTCAGTGCGGGGCATATAAGCAGGAAGGTCTCAGGGCCAGGAAGGACAAGCACACTAGAAGCTCTTGGAGGCTGAAACAGATTCATTCCATCTTCCACCTTTGTTGTGGCTGGAGGCTCAAGCACAAACCCTTGGAAATCTGGGAGATTCAGAAGCCAGAGCTCAAGTTCTGGAAAGCTAGGCTTCAAGAAAGCTAACCAGGCCCCAGGAAAAGAGACAAGACTTTGAAGGAGATGACAAAGGATTTGGACTTAAACTCCTGGCTGCATTTGGGGTGATTACACTGAAACTGAAATGAAGGCTGCCTCCAGAAGCCCCCCAAAAACCTGCTCCCAGAGAAGATTATATTTTAAAGAAGAATATTACAAAAAGTGGCTAGACAGATAATTAAGAAGAGAGTGAGAGGAAAAAGAGTGAAGGCATCAATTGCAGATGGCTTTCTTTGGTAAGGAATTTAGTCATGAAGGTAAAGATTTAAGACAATAATTAGAGATGGAAGAATCAAGCAAACCATTTCCCTTTTTATGTGGGGTAAATTAATTTTTGTCTGTGAAAAAGAAGTTTGCACCTTTAAGAAGCCTGAGTTAAAGAAGTCTTTAAGCCCCTGAGTTCTCACATGCCCCTTTAAAAAGGAGCAAGTTCATTGGTTGAAATATTTTCTCACAAGCCCCGTTGAGTTCTCATTACAATCTCTGCGAGGATAAAAGAAGACAACATTGGGCCCAGAGAAGTGAGTCTACTCTAGGTCAGAGTTGGGACGGCTCTCTACAGGAAGAAGAGTCTGAGATTGAGTTTAGACATCGTCTGGAAGGAGAGTCTGGCTGGAGGCTCCAGAAGCTTCCTAAGAAACCTGCTCATAGAGGAAAAGATTTTACAGAAAAGAGATCTCCTCCCAGAGAAGGATTATAATTGAAGAGACGACAGGACCTTCACAACTGATCTTTGAAAAACTTTCTGTTCCAAATTTTCCTCTCCTTCCTCCACCCCTTCCCCTATATGGCAGGTAGTCCAATACATGTTAAATATGTTAAAATATATTTTAAATTATTTAACATGTATGGATCTATCTGCCATCTAGGGGAGGGGAAGGGGGGAAGGAGGGCAAAAGTTGGAAAAAAAAGTTTTGCAAGGGTCAATGCTGAAAACCTATGCATATATCTTGTAAATCAAAAGCTATAATAATAAAAAGAGAAAAAAATAAAAATATATGTTAAATCCAATATATGTATACATATTTATGCAGTTATCTTGCAGCATAAGAAAAATTGGATCTAGAAAGAAAAAAAAACCTGAGAAGGAAAACAAAAATGCAAGCAAACAATAACAGAAAGAATGAAAATGCTATGATGTGGTCTACACTCATTTCCCATACTTCTCTCTCTGGGTATAGATGGCTCTCTTCATCACTGAACAATTGGAATTGGTTTGAATCAATCTCATTCTTGAAGAGAGCCTCGTTCGTTCATCATAATTGATCATTGTATAATCTTCTTGTGGCCGTACAACGATCTCCTGGTTCTGCTCACTTCACTCAGCATCAGTTCATGTAAGTCTCTCCAGGACTCTCTGAAATCATCCTGCTGATCATTTCTTAATAATATTCCATAACATTCATATACCATAACTTATTCAACCATTCTCCAACTGATGACCATCCACTCAGTTTCCAGTTTCTAGCCACTACAAAAAGAGCTGCCACAAACATTTTTGCACATGCACCACTCTATTTCTTAATATTAAATTGTTTTGATGATTATCAATTTATAATAAAGTTTGAAATTTGATACTATTGGGATTTACAGTCCTCAATTTGCATTGATTTCTTTTTTTTTGAATCTTTTATTCTTTCAGATGAATTCTGTTAAGATTTTTTTTTAATTCTATAAAATAATTCCTTAGTAGTTTGATTGGCATGGCACTAAATAAGTAAATCAGACAGAATTGTCATTTTGATTAATTATATTGACTCTCCTTTGACTTTCAGGATTTCTATTTTGGTGATTAACTAAAGATTTAAAAATTGTTCCTTTTCTAGTTTTTGTTGTTGTTGCATGCCCAATTCATTAATATGCTTCTTTTTCTATCTTATTGATTTAAGAGATTAGAGATATATATTTTCCTCCAAGTACTGCTTTCGCTGCATTACACAAATTTTGGTAGGTAGTCTCATTGCTTTTATCATCTTTAATGAAATTTGTTGATTATTTCCTTTATTTTCTGATCCATTTTTTTAGATTTAGATTTTTAAGTTTCCAATTATTTTTAATCTAGATGCCAAAGGCCTTTTATTGATTGTATTTTTTTTTTTTTTTGCATTGTGGGACATTTAATATCTCTGCTTCGCTGCATTTATGAGTTTTTATATGCCCTAATAAATATTCAATTTTTGTGAAGATTGCAGGTAGCACTGATGAAAAACATATAGTCTTTTTCACTCCAAGTTTTCTACAGAGGTTTATCATATCTAACTTTCCTAAAATCCTATTCATCTTCTTAACTTTGCTATTTATTTTATGTTTATTATCTACTATCTATTTTCTCCTGTAACTCATTTAATTTTTTCTTTAAGAATCTGGATATTATGCCATTTAGTGGGTATATATGTAATACTAGTATTACTTCATTGTGTAAGGTACCTTTTAAAAAGTTAAGATTATCTCTTTTATTTGGTTCTAATTTTGTTTTTGCCAGACTTCCGGCCAAGATGGCGGCGTGGAGGCAGACAGCTGCTTGAGCTCCGCATTTTCTCTCAGAACTTACTTCATGACAAGCCTCGGAGTTAATGCTTGACCCAGAAAGAAATCCACAAATAATCACCAAGAGAAGACATCCTTGAAATTCGTCAGAAAAGGTCTGTGTTTGCTCAGGGGAGGGTCAATCAGACTGGGTGCAGACTGAGGGCAGGCAGCCAGAGTGAGACAGGCAGCTCACACAGCTCAGACTGGAGGAGGGAGGGGTACAATCTCTGCCGTTTCTGCTAAAAGGCTTTTACCCCACTGTGGATACTCCATCTTGGCAGCAAGCCAGGATCAGCAGAGAGGGTGTAAACACCAGAGGTGAAGATTAAAATCCCGGAAAGCTAGCTTCTCTCGGAACCTGGCTACCCCCAACCCACACCTGGACTGACTCAGCGTGTTCTCAGAGCCTCAGAGCGAAGACGCAGCACAGCCATCGCTGTCCTGTTAGTCCCTTGCTGCTGCTGCCCTCCACCCCCAGTCTGTAAAGGAAGCTCATTAATACCATCCAGCCCCATCCCCCCCAAAACAGACCTATTGTTTCTCTTGTCAATTTGTTTTCTTCGATTCCTGCTCTGACAAAATGAACAAAAAATTCAAAAGGGCTCTAACCATTGACAACTTCTGTATGGAGAGAGAGCAGACTTCAAACACTGAGGAGACTGTCCCCAGAGGAATCCCCTAAGGGGGATATGAGCTGCTTCTCAATACAAAAGAATCTCATAGAGGAAATCAAAAAGGCTCTCACAAGAGAGCTGGAAGAGAAATGGGAAAAGGAAAGGGAAGCTTGGCAAGAGAGCCTGGAGAAGTAATTCCAGGCATTTAAAGACAGAGTGGATAAAGAAATCAAATCATTGAGAAACAAGATTAGTGAGCTGGAAAAGGTAAACAACTCCAAGGAAAACAGGATTAGTGAGGTGGAAAAAGAAAACAGCTCTCTAAAAAATAAAATGGATAAAATGGAAAAAAATTCCATAGAAGATAAAACTCAATTGGACAATTACAAAAAGATATAAAAGAAGTGAGTGAAGAAAATACATCATTTAAAATTACACTCAAACAAGTAGAAATGAATGACTCAAGGAGAAACCAAGAGGTAGTCAAGCAAAACCAGAGAAATGAAACAATTGAAAAGAATGTCAAGTACCTTATTAGAAAGACAAGAGACCAGCCAAGTTCAAGGACCATCAGACAAAGGAAAAGATATTGGAAGCTGCTAGAAAAAAGCAATTCAGATATGGAGGAGCCACAATAAGGATAACCCAGGATCTAGCAGCGTCCACATTAAAAGAACAAAGGGCCTGGAACATGATATTCCGAAAGGCTAAGGAACTTGGTATGCAGCCAAGAATAACTTACCCAGCAAGAATGAGCATCGTTTTCCAGGGAAGAAAATGGACATTTAACGAAATAAATGAATTCCATCTATTCTTGATGAAAAAACCAGACCTATATAAAATGTTTGATCTTCAAATACAGAACTCAAGAGATTTCTAAAAAGGTAAAAAGAAATCTTGAGAACTATACTTCTGTTATAAAAATATGTAAAGAATATATGCATAATTTGTCCTGGAAACTAGAGGTGGAAAGGAAATTATATCATAAAAAAGTGTAAAGTGATGGTACTACATCTCATGAGGAGGCAAAGGTAAACCTATTATATCTGAGAGAAAGAAAGGAGGGAGATGAACATAGTGTGTATCAATAGATATATTCAATTTATGGTGAAACTTCTTCCACTTCATTGAAAAGAGAGAGGGAAAGAGTAAGCTAAGGGGAAGGGAATACAGAAATTGTGAGGAAAAGGGGTAAAATAAGGTGAGGAACTTTAAAGTGGGGGAGGGATACTTAAAAGGGAGGGCTGTGAAAAGCAAGTGGTGTTCACAAGCTTAACACTGGGTAGAGGGGTAAGAGGGAAGGAAAGGAGAAAAGCATAAGCAGGGGTTAACAGGATGGCAAGCAATATAGAATTAGTCATTCTAACCATAAATGTGAATGGGGCAAACTGCCTCATAAAGAGGAAGCAGTTAGCAGACTGGATTAAAAGTCAGAATCCTACTATATGTTGTTTACAGGAAACACACCTGAACCTGGGGTGATACATTCAAACTAAAAGTAAAAGGGTGGAGCAGAATCTATTATGCCTCAGGTAAAACCAAAAAAGCAGGAGTAACCATCCTCATCTCAGATCAAGCAAAAACAAAAATTTTTTTTTTTTTTAATTTTTAAATTTTTTATTTTATTTTATAATTATAACATTTTTTGACAGTACATATGCATGGGTAATTTTTTACATTATTATCCCTTGCACTTACTTCTATTCAGATTTTTTCCCTTCCTCCCCCAACCCCCTCCCCCAGATGGCAAGCAGTCTTATATATGTTAAATATATTACAGTATAATTTAGATACAATATATGTGTGTAGAACCGAATTTTTTGTTGCACAGGAAGAATTGGATTCAGAAGGTAAAAATAACAGTTTACATTCATTTCCCAGTGTTCCTTTTCTGGATGTAGCTGGTTCTGTCCATCATTAATCAATTGGAATTGGATTAGTTCTTCTCTATGTTGAAGAAATCCACTTCCATCAGCATACATCCTCGTACAGTATCATTGTTGAAGTGTATAATGATCTTCTGGTTCTGCTCGTTTCACTCAGCATCAGTTGATGTAAGTCTCTCCAAGCCTCTCTGTATTTCTCCTGTTGGTCATTTCTTATAGAACAATAATATTCTATAACATTCATATACCATAGTTTACCCAACCATTCTCCAATTGATGGACATCCATTCATCTTCCAGCTTCTAGCCACTATGAAAAGGGCTGCCACAAACATTTTGGCACATACAGGACCCTTTCCCTTCTCTAGTAGTTCCTTGGGGTATAAGCCCAGTAGTAGTATGGCTGGGTCAAAGGGTATGCACATTGTGATAACTTTTTGGGCATAATTCCAGATTGCTCTCCAGAATGGTTGGATTCTTTCACAACTCCACCAACAATGCATCAGTGTCCCAGTTTTCCCACAGCCCCTCCAACATTCATCGTTATTTGTTCCTGTCATCTTAGCCAATCTGACAGGTGTGTAATGATACCTCAGAGTTGTCTTAATTTGCATTTCTCTGATCAATAGTGATTTGGAACACTCTTTCATATGAGTGGAAATAGTTTTAATTTCATCATCTGAAAGTTGTCTGTTCATATCCTTTGACCATTTATCAATTGGAGAATGGCTTGATTTCTTATAAATTAAAGTCAATTCTCTGTATATTTTGGAGATGAGGCCTTTATCAGAACCTTTAACTGTAAAAATTTTTTCCCAATTTGTTACTTCCCTTCTAATCTTGTTTGCATTAGTTTTGTTTGTGCAGAAACTTTTTAATTTGGTGTAATCAAAATGTTCTATTTTGTGATCAATAATGGTCTCTAGTTCTCCCTTGGACACAAACTCCTTCCTCCTCCACAAGTCTGAGAGGTAAACCATCCCATGTTCCTCCAATTTATTTATGATTTCGTTCTTTATGCCCAAATCTTGGACCCATTTTGATCTAATCTTAGTATGTGGTGTTAAGCAAAAACAAAAATTGATCTAATTAAAAGAGATAAGGAAGGGCATTATATCCTGCTAAAGGGAAGCCTCAATAATGAAGCAGTATCAATATTAAACATATATGCACCAAGTGGTGCAGCATCTAAATTCTTAAAAGAGAAATTAAGAGAGCTGCAAGAGGAATTAGATAGCAAAACTATAATAGTGGGAGATCTCAACCTTGCACTCTCAGAATTAGATAAATCAAACCACAAAATAAATAAGAAAGAAGTCAAAGAGATAAATAGAATACTAGAAAAGTTTGATATGATAGATCTTTGGTGAAAGCTAAATGGAGACAGAAAGGAGTATACTTTCTTCTCAGCAGTTCATGGAACCTATACAAAAATTTATCATCTACTAGGGCATAAAAACCTCAAAATCAAATGCAGTAAGGCAGAAATAGTAAATGCATCCTTTTCAGACCACAATGCAATCAAAATTACATTTAATAAAAAGCCAGGGGAAAATAGACCAAAAAATAATTGGAAACTAAATAATCTTATACTAAAGAATGATTGGGTAAAACAGCAAATCATAGACATAATAACTTCACCCAAGAAAATGACAATAATGAGACATCATACCAAAATGTGTGGGATACAGCCAAAGCAGTAATAAGGGGAAGCTTTATATCTCTACAATCCTACTTGCATAAAATAGAGAAAGAGAGGGTCAATGAATTGGGCTTACAACTAAAATTGCTAGAAAAGGAACAAATTAAAAACCCCCAGACAAACACAAAACTTGAAATTCTAAAATTAAAAGGTGAGATTAATAAAATTGAAAGTAAAAAAACTATTGAATTAATTAATAAAACTAAGAGTTGGTTCCATGAAAAAAACAACAAAATAGACAAACCCTTAGTAAACCTGATTTAAAAAAAGGAAAGAGAAAAAGCAAATTGTTAGTCTTGAAAATGAAAAGGGAGAACTCACCACTAATGAAGAGGAAATTAGAACAATAGTTAGGAGCTACTTTGCTCAACTTTATGCCAAAAAATTCGATAACTTAAATGAAATGGAAGAATACCTTCAAAAATATAGGTTGCCCAGATTAACAGAGGAAGAAGTAAGTAGTCTAAATAGTCCCATCTCAGAAAAAGAAATAGAACAAGCTATTAACCAACTCCCTAAGAAAAAATCCCCAGGACCAGATGGATTTACATGTGAATTCTACCAAACACTTAAAGAACAATTAACTCCAATGCTATATAAACTATTTGAAAAAATAGGGATTGAAGGAGTCCTACCAAATTCCTTTTATGACACAGACATGGTACTGGTACCTAAACCAGGTAGATCGAAAACTGAGAAAGAAAACTATAGACCAATTTCCTTAATGAATATTGATGCTAAAATCTCAAACAAGATATTAGCCAAAATTATCCCCAGGATAAAACACTATGATCAAGTAGGATTTATGCCAGGAATGCAGGGCTGGTTTAATATTAGGAAAACTATTAGTATAATTGACCATATTAATAATCAAATTAATAAAAACCATATGATCATCTCAATAGATGCAGAAAAAGCATTTGATAAAATCCAACATCCATTACTACTAAAAACGCTTGAGAGTAGAGGAATAAATGGACTGTTCCTTAAAATAATGAGCATATATTAAAAACCGTCAGTAAACATCATATGTAATGGCGATAAACTAGAACCTTTCCCTGTAAGATCAGGAGTAAAACAAGGTTGCCCACTATCACCATTACTATTCAATATAATACTAGAAAGGCTAGCCTCGGCAATAAGAGCTGAGAAAGAGATTCAAGGAATTAGAGTAGAACCTGAGGAAATCAAACTATCACTCTTTGCAGGTGACATGATGGTATACTTAGAGAACCCCAAAGACTCTGCTAAAAAGCTATTAGAAATAATTCAGAATTTTAGCAAAGTTGCAGGATACAAAATAAATCCACATAAATCCTCAGCATTTTTATACATTACCAACACAATCTAACAGCAAGGGATACAAAGAGAAATTCCATTCAAAATAATGGTCGATAGTATAAAATATTTGGGAATATATCTACCAAAGGAAAGTCAGGAATTATATGAGCAAAACTACAAAACACTTGCCACAAAAATCAAGTCAGATTTAAATAATTGGAAAGACATTAAGTGCTCTTGGATAGGCCGAGCAAATATAATCAAGATGACAATACTCCCTAAACTAATCTATTTATTTAGTGCTATACCAATCAGACTCCCAAGAAACTATTTTAATGACCTAGAAAAAATAACAACAGAATTCATATAGAACAACAAAAGGTCGAGAATTTCAAGGGAAGTAATGAAAAAAAAATTAAATGAAGGTGGTCTAGCTGTACCTGATCTAGGACTATATTATAAAGCAACAGTCACCAAAACCATTTGGTATTGGCTAAGAAATAGACTAGTTGATCAGTGGAACACGATAGGTTCACAGGACAAAATAGTGTACAACTATAGCAATCTAGTGTTTGACAAACCCAAAGATCCCAACTTTTGGGATAAGAATTCATTATTTGACAAAAACTGCTGGGAAAACTGGAAATTAGTATGGCAGAAACTAGATATGGACCCACACTTAACACCACATACCAAGATAAGATCAAAATGGGTCCAAGATTTAGGCATAAAGAACGAAATCATAAATAAATTGGAGGAACATGGGATAGTCTACCTCTCAGACTTGTGGAGGAGGAAGGAGTTTGCGTCCAAGGGAGAACTAGAGACCACTATTGATCACAAAATAGAACATTTTGATTATACCAAATTAAAAAGTTTCTGCACAAACAAAACTAATGCAAACAAGACTAGAAGGGAAGTAACAAATTGGGAAAACATTTTTACAGTTAAAGGTTCTGATAACGGCCTTATCTCCAAAATATACAGAGAATTGACTTTAATTTATAAGAGATCAAGCCATTCTCCAATTGATAAATGGTCAAAGGATATGAACAGACAATTTTCAGATGATGAAATTAAAACTATTTCCACTCATATGAAAGTGTTCCAAATCACTATTGATCAGAGAAATGCAAATTAAGACAACTCTGAGATACCACTACACACCTGTCAGATTGGCTAAGATGACAGGAACAAATCATGATGAATGTTGGAGGGGATGTGGGAAAAATGGGACACTAATACATTGTTGGTGGAGTTGTGAAAGAATCCAACCATTCTGGAGAGCAATCTGGAATTATGCCCCAAAAGTTATCAAAATGTGCATACCCTTTGATCCAGCAGTGCTACTACTGGGCTTATATCCCAAGGAAATACTAAAGAAGGGAAAGGGACCTGTATGTGCCAAAATGTTTGTGGCAGCCTTTTTCATAGTGGCTAGAAACTGGAAAATGAATGGATGTCCATCAATTGGAGAATGGTTGGGTAAATTATGGTATATGAATGTTATGGAATATTATTATTATATAAGAAATGACCAACAGGAGGAATACAGAGAGGCTTGGAGAGACTTACATCAACTGATGGTGAGTGATACGAGCAGAACTAGGAGATCACTATACACTTCAACAACAATACTGTATGAGGATGTATTCTGATGGAAGTGGATATCTTCAACATAGAGAAGAGCTAATCCAATTCCAATTGATCAATGATGCACAGAATCAGCTATACCCAGAAAAGGAACACTGGGAAATGAGTGTAAACTGTAAGCATTTTTTGTTTGTTTGTTTTTCTTCCCAGATTATTTTTACCTTCCAAATGCAACAACAACAACAACAAAATTCGGTTCTGCACATATATATTGTACCTAGCATATACTATAACATATTTAATATGTATGGGAATGCCTGCCATCTAAGGGAGGGGGTGGAAGGAAGGAGGGGAAAATTCAGAATAGAAGGGAGTACAAGGGATGATGTTGTAAAAAAATTACCTATGCCTATGTACTGTCAAAAAATGTTATAATTATAAAATTAATTTAAAAAAGATAACATATTTCAAGAAATAATCAACGAAAACTGACTTTATGTCCTAGAACCAGAGGGCAAATAGCCATTGAAAGAATCCACTGATCACTTTTTGAAAGATATCCAAAAAATGAAAACTCCAAGGAATATCACAGCTAAATTTCAGAATTATCTGATCAAGGAGAAAATATTACAAGTAGCCAGAAAGAATCAGTTCAAATATCAAGGAGCTACAAAGCAGGATTACCCAGGACCTAGCAGCTTTCACTTTAGAGGATCAAATATGATCCTGGAATATGATATTTCAGAGGGCAAAGACCTTGGACTGTAAGCAAGCATAACTATCCAGCAAAATTAAGCATTATCTTTCAGAGGAAAAAATAGACATTCAATGAAATAGGTAAATTTCATTTATTTTTTATGAAAAGACTAGTGCTGAACAGAAAATGATCTTCAAACAGAACTCAGGAGAAGCACAAAAAGGTAAAAAGCTAAAGAAAAAAAACTATGTTTTTTTAAAGATTAAAAATTTTACATTCTTATATGGGAAGATGATATTTTTAATTCTTGAGAAATGTATCTTTGTTAGGGATATACTTAAAGGATATAGA
This sequence comes from Sminthopsis crassicaudata, assembly GCF_048593235.1. Classification (NCBI taxonomy): domain Eukaryota; kingdom Metazoa; phylum Chordata; class Mammalia; order Dasyuromorphia; family Dasyuridae; genus Sminthopsis; species Sminthopsis crassicaudata. The sequence continues at coordinate 632,107,647 of NC_133617.1, forward strand.
CATAATTAGACTTTATTGTGATATAAAAAAGAAACTAGGGATGGAAAAGGTATTGTACTGGTAAAAGAGGAAAGGAGAGGTAAAATGAGGTAAATTATGTCACATGAAGAGGGGAAAAATATTATAATTGAGGGAGATAAGGGAGAGGGATGAGTATTGTGTGAAGTTTAATCTCATTGGATTTGGTTCAAAGAGAGAATATCAAACATATTTCGTTTGATAGGGAAACTTGTCTCACCCTATAGGAAAGTAGGAGGGAAAAGAGAAAAGGAAAAGAGGAAGAAGGGAGAAGAGAAGTAGAAGGGGGAAGGGATCAAAAAGGGGTGAGGGGATGTAAAAGAGGAAGGCGGATTGAGGGAGGTGGCAGTCAGAAGCAAAACACTGGAGAGGAGGAAAAGAAAAGAATAAAGTATAACTTGGAGAAAAAGGATGACAAGGAAATACAATTAGTAATTTTAACTTTGGAATGAACACAATACAGAAGTAGATAGCAGACTGGATTAAAAGCCAAAATCCTACAATATGTTGCTTACAACAAACACACTGAAAGCAGAGTGATACATGCAGAGTTAAGGTAAAAGACTGGAGCAGAATCTGTAAGGGCCTTTTAAATGGGCGGCGCCACAACGCAACGAGAGATTGAGTGCCCCAGGAAGTAATCTCTGTGGATATTACTGCCCTGTGGGTGGGATCTTGGCCATACTGAGATAGCTTCATAATAAGTGACGGCTCTCTTGCTGGTTGGCTGTGTGTGTGACCTCACAGGCCCTATATAAGCCCACTGTAGACAGCAGTTGCTCTCTTTAACTTGGCTCCCTGAGCCAAGCTGATGGATAGCCCAGAGATGTAAGGAGTTTGGTAGTGAACACGTGGGTCTTCTGACCAGGTGTTCACTAGGGAACCAACAAGTCATGGCATTAAGTCAGGGCATTATGTGAGTAGGTATAATAAAGGCTTTTAAGATTAAACGTGGCTGTTCTTGAGCCTGCTACTGGTTATTAAACTATAGATTCAAGAGATCGTGGCCAGAGACCTTTGAAGGCCTCAGAGGAGGCGAGCCGGGTAGAGTTGACACTGCAAAGGTCAGTGGTCAAAGGTACTCTGTTGGGCCTAAGGCAGACTAGTAATTGTAACTGCCAGGAGGGTATGTTACAAGAATCTATTGTGCTTCAGTTCAAGAAGCATAAAAATCATAAGAGGTAGTAATCCTGATCTCAGATTAAGTAAAACCAAAAATGAATCTAAGTAAAAGTGATAAGAAAGGAAACTACATTTTGCTAAAGAGTACCATATATAATTGAGTAATATCAATACTAAACATATATGCATCAAGTGGTAGAGCATCCAAATTCCTAGATGAGAATTAAGAGAGCTTCAAGAAGAAATAGACAGTTAAACTATACTTAGTAGGGAATCTCAACCATATCAGAACTAGATAAATTGAATCACAAAATAAATAAAAAAAGAAGTTAAGGAGACAGAATTTTAGAAAAGTTAAATATGATAGACCTTTGGAGAAAATTAAATGGGGACAGAAAGGAATATACTTTTTTTCTTGATGGTACATGGAACCTACACAAAACTTGACTATGTATTAGGGCATAAAAATCTTAAAATCAAATGCAGAATGACAAAAATAGTAAGTGTATCTTTACCAGATCATGATGCAATAAAAATTACATGTAATAAAAGGCCAGGGGAAAATGGACCAAAAATTAATTGGAAACTAAATTATCTACGCCTAAAAAATGAGTGGGTAAAACATCAGATCATAGATACAATCCATAATTTAATCCAAGAGAATGACAATAATGAGATGATATACCAAATTTTATGGAATGTAGCCAAAGCAGTTGTTAAGGGAAATTTTATATCTCTAGATCCTTGCATAAAATAGAGGAAGAGAAGATCAATGAATTAGGCAACTAAAAAAGCTACAAAAAATTAAAAATCTTAAGATATATAGTTTACATTTCTATGTATAAAAAGTAAACATTTTGTCATTATTGAAATCATTATCGAAATTAATCTTTCATGTTTTTACTTGGATTTTATGTTGAATTTTTTATTAATTTTAAGTCTGGAAAAAAATTCTGAAAGTCTGGAAATTCATTCAATATCTATTTTTTTTCATTCAGGATTATCCATACTTTTGCTAGTATGATATTTTTGATTGCAACCCTAGTTCTTTTGCTCCTTAACATATAATATTCCAAGACCTGCTCTCTTTTAAGATCTTGATGTGGTTTTAAGTGTTGTGTGGGTGGTATTAGTCCCTGTGTGATTCTAATTGTGACTTCACAATATTTGAATTTTTTTCCCTTTTTGCTTGTAATCTTTTCTCCTTGACCTGGGGGTTTTGGAATTAAATTATGATGTTTCTGTAAATTTTACTCAAAAAATTTCTTTTCAGGTGTTAGATTTTTTGTTTATAGTTCTATTTTCCCCTCATGTTCTAACACTTCAATTTTCTTTATTTCTGGTATTATTGTATCAAGATTCTTTTTTTTTTTTTAATCATAGCTTTCATGTAGTCTGATTATCCTTATTTTTGTCTTCTTGATCTGCTCTCCAGGTCAGTTGTTTTTCTCATGAGAAGCCCTCCATATTTTCTGTTTTTTTTTTCCATTCTTTACATATATATATATATATAAAACTTTGCTGGCTTCTCTTTGCCCAATAATTAGCTTTCTAAGACATTTTCTTAAGATTCTGAATCTCCTTTTCTAGTTGGTTGACTTTACATAATAGTCTTGATTTTCTTGGATTATTGTTGTTCTTATTTTTATTTTTTCCTTCAATCTCTCTAATTTGATTTTTAAAATCTTTTTTGAATTCTTCTGTGAATTCTTTTTGGGCAGGTGATCATTTTACATTACTCTTTGAGGTAGGAATGGCATTTTTTAAATTTCAGTATCACCTCTGAAGATGAAGCCCAGCTTTCCCTATTACAATTCTCTCTGGTTAGGTTCTTTCTCTTTGGCCTGATAATTTTGTAGCAGATCCTTTTGTAGCAGATACCCCTCTAGTTGTGGGATATGAGAGATGGTGCTTCTGGCCTCAGGTTCTCCTTCAATTCTCTCTTCTGGCCTGGAACTATAGATCAAGAGCTCTTATCTTCCCATAAGCCTACAGCCAATAGTGTCTATACTCCCCACCATTTTTACACTCATCAGGTGTATCTCATATACCTTACTCAATCTCTTCTTTTGCTGAGTCTACAGCCACTTTCACTTCATTGCTGGAACTTAATTTGGCACATCATATATTATTTCCTCTCCTCTTGCTTCTCTTCTCCCTTTTCATGTATCTTCCCATGCTGGAATGTAGTTCCACACTAACTTACTTACAGGACAAGTGTCAATAATTTCTGTTCATCATAGTGTGTGTGCTTTGTCACTGTTATTACAATCAGATTTCTACGAGATTGTTTCCTTCCAAATTTTGACTTATCTTAATGCTTTCTCTGCTGTCACAGTTGCTGTCTTTGGCTGCTATATTTATTCACTCGTCTTGCATTATTGTTGCTTGGAGTGTCTGAGAAGCAAATAATTTCTTCAGTTCTGTTTTTTCAAATATGTTTATTAGTAAACATTTATCTTTTTTCATGTATGGTTAAGTTTAGGTCTTCATGATAGGATAACACTGGGCTGCATCCCACATCCTTCAGAACATTTAGAATATTCCATTTCTTCATATATTTTCTAGTCTTACACTATTTAAATTTCCTTTCTATTTGAAATTTTTTTTCCTGATTACTTGCAGAACTTGTTGTTTCTTAACTGAACTATTAAATTTAACCACTATGTATCTCAGAGTTTGTATCCTTAGATTTTTTTTCTGGAGACAATTTTATAAACTCTTCCAATTGGTATTCTTTTATGTTCAGAAATTCCGAGCAGTTCTCTTCTATTATTCCTTCATCATGGTGTTAAAAGGTTTTATCTTATGTTTGTGGATACCTATGATTGATTCTCAGATTGTTTCTATATATCCTTTGAGATCTGTATGTTTTGCTTACCCAGTGATCACATTTTCTTTCAATATTGCTTTGTTTTGCTTTTCTTCTTCTGGATTGTATTTCCAATATTGCTTTCTCTTTTGTTTCTTTGGTGAAGCTTGCCATTGCAAATTCCAGCTTTTCAAATTCATTTTTTATTTTGTAGGACATAAATTCTGCTCGCTTAACTCTCATTTCTATTTTTAATCATTCAGGAATGATGTGTGGCCATTCTATGTTTTCCTCACATTCCAAAAGGTCCTGTGTCTCACCAAGAATTGAATGATTTTTCTGTTTTGCAGTATTTATAAATTCATGAACTTTTTTTTTTTTTTTTTACTAGATTTGGAGGTTGTATTTTATTCTTCCTCCTGCTGATTTATTTATCTGTTTACATTCAAAGTCTTTCAGTTTCTTCCTCCTCAGATCTTTGCTAATTTCACTCTCTTCTCCCCTTTAATTTCTGATTCTGTCTCTCTCTCTGGTTTCTTTGAGGGCTGGATCTTAAAAAGTATCTCATTCTCTTCCCATGTTGACCAATTTATGTTTTACCAGCCTAGATCTCTATTCTAACTGACTTTTGGATTGTCAGAACTGGTCCCATCTGGATACTATGCTCTTTTCCTCTAATTAAACTGCTGCAAAATCCTCCCCCATACACATGATGTCCTGTCCTAGAGTCCTCTCTCTCACTTTCTTAGTTCTGGCAATTTTCAGCTTTGCAATACTACAGAACTGTGGCCTCTAGGAAGCTTTTGTTTTTAAAAGGCTATAGCCCTGCCCCTCTCTGTCATGGCCAGAGCACATTTCCATGTCCTGAGACCAGCGTCCATAGCACTACCAAGATGCAGGAAGAAACAGGCTGCAGATACCAGTTTTATTGTAAACTGGTGTTAAGTTGTGTCTGCTAGTGCAGCCTTATTGCCAGTATTACAGGAGGTGGTAGAAGGGTGCTAAGTAAATTCAAGGTCAATGAGCATCAGTTCAGAGGTTTTAGAGATTGTTTTTTTTTTTTTTTTTAAATCCTTTGGATGCTGAATGTTCTAGACCATGGAGATGAAGAAACTTTATCTTTAGGGCCTAATTTTGTTTTTGAAGGGTTTGAGAGGTAATGAGGAATTAGAGAAAATGTCAAGTCCTCCATTTTTTTATTCACATGATTTGGAACAACAATATATCATCAAATTGGAGAATATATAGTAAAATTATCATACTGAGTGGTTCTTTGCCTTGCTTCCATCCCATTCCCCATAGGTGTCACTAATGGGAGAAAAAAAATCATTCTATTCACCTTCCTTATCACTAAAGGAAACCACTGCTAATCAAATGATACCAAAAAGCCTATAGATATAAGAGCTCCACAATAGGTAAGATATCCTAAACCAAGGCTTCTTAAAACTTTTTAACCCCTTTTCACCTGAGAGATTTTTACCCTCTATATAGGTAAATAAAATAGGGTATACAAATTAAACATTTATTAGTAATACATCACAATTTCACAAATCCACATTCAGTTATGTGATCCCATATGGATCATGAGCCATAGTTTAAGAAGCTTTGTCCTAAACTATTGATCTTGCTTCCAGCACAGCTCTTGTAACTATCATCCAAATTAACAGCTCATGTGGAAAAGGGACCAGCCATACCCATCAACTGCCACATTCAACTGCCACATATTGGGAAGGCAAGTGAGCCCAGTTTAAATGGCAAGGAACTTTAAAGCAAAGGTTCTTAAACTGTGGACTGTGGCCCTACATGGAGTTGTATAACTGAATGTGGGAGTATTGAAAAATTTGGCAATGTAAAAGTATTCTGAAATTTTGTCAAGATTTAATTCTTTATATAAAAATAAATAACTACATCAATCCTATTAGTATTTAAATTTGCTTTCATCTTTAATAAATGGTAAGATTATGCATATACCAAGGAATTATTAAAAATACATTTCTTTATATTTTATCATCAGGAAATGTTTGATTTGTTTATCTATTTTATATCCTTATATACCCAGGGTTATGTAAAACTTTCTTGTAAAACGAGGTCACAAGTGAAAAAAGTTTAAGAAGCACTGCCCTGCAAGAGAGAAAAGCAGCAGCATGCGCCAGGCAAATCAAGTCAAACTACTACCATCATAATAACCACCTTCTCTCAGACATTAAGAGACAGACAACCCAGAACCTCAAACCGAAAAACTTGGAAATAACAGTTTCTAGCTCAAGGCCCTTAACCATCACAGGAAGGTTGGCAACTTGTATAGATGAAGACCCAAAAAAGACAAAAAAGTAGTAGGTAAACATGTAAGATGGAAAAAAAAAACTAGCTACAAATACCTGATAAGCCATTTAAGGAGAATATGTATTAGAATTTGTCTGGATAAGGCCTATGGGGAAGTCTCATTAATATATAACATAGCTAAGCATTACATAAGGGACCAAAATTCACACTTCTATTAAAATTCAATACAATAAATTTCTATTAAGAGTTCACTTATACTCAATTTTCCCCCCAAGCTAGAAGGAAGATTAAATGATTTGTCCAAGGTCACAGCACAGAAAATATAAAAGCAGTATTTGAATTCATATTATTTAATTCTATAGACAATATTCTTCCTATATTTGGTAAATGCTGAAATGAAAACCACATATTTGGGGGAAGGAAGGAAAAGGTATGACCATGTGATGTTTAGAAATAATTTTCTTTAGATTCTAAAAACATGTATTATTATCTGAAGTTATCCATCTTCTCAAGTGGGATGTACTTAAATACATACCTGTGAGTATGGATAGCGTAGTAGTCTTCCCTGCTCCATTATGCCCTAGAAGAACAGTGATTTGCCCTTCATACAAGTTCAAATTCAGGTTTCTAACAGCTTCATTTTTCTTTTTTCCTCTTTTAAATGTCTATGGAAAAAGAAAACAGAGACTATTTCTAAATATTTCTATTAGAAATTAGAAATAAATATATATCTAAAGAATTTTGCAACAGAGGAAGTACTCAATAGCAACTAGCCTTTTTAAAAAAAAATCATATTACATCATCAGACTTAGAAAATTCAAATGTGACAAATACTTTTACTTAGCACACTAAATAGTGGAGTAAAACTGTAAAGAAAACCAATTTTAAAGTTTTTTGAAATGATATTAAAATTAATTGGTAATTAATTTTAGTTAATGTTATTGCATTGTCATCATAATTTCATGTTGGGATCTTCAATGCAGAAGGGATGAATAATAGCAAATAAATTCCTACTCTGTGTAAGGCATCAGGAATATAAAGATAGGCATATTGGGTATTCCAAAGTCTTAGTGCAGTTTTGAGTTATGAAAATTTTCATTAAGATTTCAGAATTCAAAACTATTCTAGAACTATGAGAATGTGCTGTAATATATCCTTTTGCAATAATGGGGTAAAGATGAGGACATAGATAAATATAATACAGACAAATGTTAAAAGTACAAAAAAAGGTTCAAGCAAAATATTATGAGAAAATTGAGGAGGAAGAAATCATTTTCAGTTTTCAATAGAGGAAAAGGAAACCTTAGGATGCTTCATGAGGGGAAAGAAGGGAGGAACAGGGTAAGGAAAGAAAAGAGGGAGAAAGGAAAGGACAAAAGAAGGAAGGAAAGAAGAAAGGAAGGAAACAAGGGTTTGTTAAGTGCTACTATGTACCATGTACTGTTTTAAGTGCTTTACAAATATTTCATTTGATCTTTTAAAACAATCCTGGGGAGTATGTGTTATTACTATTTCCATTGTATAGCTGAAGAAACTGAGGCAGACAAAGCTTAAATGATTTGTCTAAGATCAAAGAACTAGTAAGTATTGAGGCTAAATTTGAACTTAGGTTTTCCTGACAGAACAAATGGGATTTAAATATCTGCCTCTCAGCAGATTGTAAGTTACTGAATCCTAAATTCTTCTGTTAAATGTGTACTAAGTCTTTTGTGGTTATAATATCTTTTGTGTGTAGGAACAACTTTCTATGTTTGATTCACATTGTCATATGAGCACCTTTTTTGTTCCTGGCTTTATGGAGAACCTCTAGATGTCAACCATGACATAAGCTATAATGAAAATGTCCCTGGAGCTACAGAGTGAAAGACTTCCAGGAATCTAGTTTCTTCTCATTAGAAGCTAGGTTCCCCAGGATTTAATTGCAGGACTTTGGCAAAGAACAGAAAGTGAAAGCACTTCTTCCAGTACACATAGGTGCAATCCCTCATGGTTATATTGGGAAAACTTAACATTTTAAATAGAGGAGGGACCTAACTAGAGGGATATATCAGAAAAATTTCTCAGGCAGGAATGGAAAATATAAGTTGACAACAATACAAAATTTCTGAAAAGAGATAAAATTTCTTTAAAAGGAAAAAAAATGAGTTTATTTTTGGATACTGAGTTTGAATTCCTGGCTGGAATAAAAGACAAAGTAGATAAAAATGGGTAATCTACAGAGAGTATTTAGAGAGTTAACAAAAAGAAATTATTCCAGAAAGCCAGAAATTAATGTAAATGTATGGTTGTGTAGAGTCAAGATTTAAAAAGTTAAAGAGTTGGAAAGAAAATGAAACTAGCAAGAGACATTAAAGAGAACAATTCTTTCCCATGAAAAAACCGAGGTACCACACCATATGGCATATGATTTATACACTGTCTTGAATAAACTAATCAATAATAATATCTATTGAGGGCTAACAATGTTTTAAGAATAGTTGATGTTGTAAGACAAAAAGTATAAAACATGCAACACTCTCAGATGCAGAAAGAACCAGATTAAAATGTAACTGGGAAACATTTAGCAAAATAAATAAAAATACAACAGTATACAAATAATGTTAATGTGTAACTTTCTGAGTAAATATGTGGCTGCAAATTTACAGTATAATAGACTTCCCTTTCTATTTGATTTTGACACTACTCTTGTAGAGTATGCAAAAGAAATATAATGCATGGCCACTTTGCTCAAAAAAGTTTAGTGAATGTTAATTGGGGAGTGAGGGAAAACATTTATAGAATACTTCTAAGACTTCTGATTTTGTTGCTGTGGGTTTACCCAATACCATTTTAGATCACAATCTCTCTAAAACTTAATTGTCTTTTAAGAGTTGCTGGGACCAAAAAAAATATTGCTCCATAATCAAGTGGTTGATAAACCTCTTTGAATTTATGTAGGCTGGTTGTTAAACAAAACGTATAGCACATCATTATGTCCACATAGAAAACTAGCTTAGTATTTCTTCACCACAATTAGCAAACCACAGAAGGTAGGTTCTAAAGAAATATTCCAAGAATTAAAGAAGTCAATGAAGGTAGAAATACAATTAAAAATTCGTTGAAGTGATAGGTAAGAGAGAGAGGGAAAATGAAGATAGAATACATAAAGGAATGTCAGGGAACCATGGAATGTTAAGAAAGGCCTTGATTCATGTGTATTTTTAAAAATCGAACTTTTCAAAACTAGGTGAAGAAAAACTTGGGGGAAATGGTATAATAAACAAAATAAAAAAAATTTTTCAAAGACCTCTCAATAAAAGTCACTTTCCAATTCTTTGTCACTTAAAAGAGATATGCATTTTTTTTTTATCCTTAGTTAAGCATTGGTTTTGTTTAGGGCCCATCTCTCCTTTAATATTATTTCCTTTTAATTCTCCCTTTTTAAAATTTCCCTTTTGAAATATATTTCTGTACCCAACTCTATGCATGTACTCTTCCCTCCTCTGAACAATGCAAATGAGAGTAAAAGTGAAGTATTTCTTCTTTCTTCTGTTTGTATAAACTTCTAATGCACCTCAATTATGATAAAAGTTCCTTAATTGTAAAGGGCTAGAACTGAGCAGATGTACTTAACTGAGATAACCTAGCACTTAAGGCTAATTACCAATTGGATAATTCTCTATTAACATATGCTTGGAGGATGACCCTACTCAACTCTCTGCTGGATCAATCTGTGGGTGTGGACAAAGAAAAGGAAAAGAGAGAGATCAAAGGGTGGAGTAGGATAGGCAGGATCATTCTTTGGCAGTGGAGAGAGAAGAAGGAGGTGTGGAGATTCCTAGATCTAATCCCTTGACGGGTCCACAAAAGACCAAGAATAAAGACTTTTGTCTATCCTGACTTCGGCTGATTCTAAGACATCCAGTTACTAATGCGATCACTACACCTAATGTTCCTCCTGACCCCAACATATTCCCCTTCTTCTCCTTTTTCTTTGTTTATATGTTTGTAAGAGGGGCTTGTTTTTCTTTCTTTTTCTATTGGGGGTGAAGGAGGTTGGTTGGAAGTAGAGAAAGCACATTTTTATTGATGGAAAAAATGAAATAAAAAATAAGTATTTTCTTACCAAGGTAGTTAAATAAAGCATTTATGAAATATTCACTATGTTCAATGTACTGTACTAAATTCTAGGGATACAAATATAAGCTAGGAAGATAGTCCTTGTCCTCAAGGAATTTCTGTTCTGAAGTGTTGAAAACCTAAAGGGAAACCTGGTGGGGGTGATGTGGAGTGATTGGGAATGGCATGGAGAACTGGTTCTGAACCAAATTAGGCTAAAATTCATCCATCAAAATTTAGCTACCCAGGGGCACAGTCCAAGGTTTTAATAGTAGGGAGATGATATTCTAAAGAGTGCAAGTGACTTACTGATATTTGCTTTGTAATATTATTTGGTGCTGATCATGTCCAGAACTTACCAATTATTTTATAAAGAATACCAGTAATAATTAGCATTTATATAGTGCTATAAGGTTTTCAAAGTGCTTTACAAGTATTATCTCATTTAATCCTCACAGCAATACTAGGAGTTAGGTGCTAGTATTATCTCCATTACATGGAAGGAAACTGAAACAAGAGATTAAGTGATTTGCTTAAGGTCACATAGCAAGTGTCTGAAGCTGGATTTGAATGCACATTTTCATGAATCCAGGTCTAGTACTCTTTCCACTGTGTCAACCTAGCTTCTTATAATTATATAAAGGAATTGTTCATGATATGGACATACATATATACATACACACACACACACACACACACATATATGTCTTTCTCTAGATGCAAATAGCATTTTCCATCTCAAGTCTATTGGAATTGCCTTGAATTACCGTATTGTTGAAAAGAACAAAATTCATCACAGTTTATATCACATAATTTTATTGTTACTGTGTCCAGTGTTGTGCTGGTTTGGCTCACTTCACTCAGAATCAATTCCCATCCTTTCTTATGGAACAATATTTCATACCTTCACATACCATTATTAATTCAGCTATCCTTCAACTTATGGGCATCCACTCAATTTCCAGTTCCTTGTTACCACAAAAAGAGCTGCTAAAAATATTTTTGCACATATGGTTCCTTTTCCCTCTGTTATATAGCCTTTGGGGCATAGTTCCAACTCACTCTCCGGAATGGTTCAATCAGTTCACAACTCCACCAACAATGTATTAACATCACCATTTTCCCACATCTCCTACAACATTTATCATTCTCTTTTCCTGTCATCTTAGCCAATCTGAGAGGTGTGAAAACTTTAGAGTTGCCTTAATTTGCATTTCTTTAATCAACAGTGATTTAGAGCATGTTTTATATAACTGTAGGTAGCTTTGATTTCTTCTTCAAAAAACTGCCTGTTTAGATACTTTGACCATTTCTTAATTGGGGAATGACTTTTATTCTTAAAAGTTTGACTCAATACTCTATATATTTAAGAAATGAGGTCTTTATAAGAAACCCTTGTAAAAATTGTTTCCCAGATGTCTGCTTTCCTTCTAATAATGATTGCATTGGTCTTGTTGGTCAAAAACTTTTTAGTTTAGTATAATCAAAACTATCCACTTTGCATTTGATAATGCTCTGTTAGCTCTTGTCTGGTCATAAATTCTTTCCTTATCTATAGACTTGAAAGTAAACTAATTTGTTTATAACATCATCCTTGTATCTTAGTATATGGTGTGAGATGCTGGTCTTTTATATACTTTCTGCTATACTCTTTTCCAATTTTCTTCATAGTTTTTGTCAAATACTAAATTCTTCTCCCAGAAGCTGGAATCTTTAGGTTTATTATCATCATTTGCTACTGTGTCTTTTGTACTTAATATATACTACTGATGCACTACTCTATTTCTTTGTACCAAATAGTTTTAATAATTGTTGGTTTATAATATAGTTTTAGATCTGCTATAGCTAAGGTATTTTCCTTTTCATTTTCTTCATTAATATCCTTATGTCCTTCCATCAATCCCTCTCTCCTTCTCTTCCTTCATTTTTTAAAAGTTAAATCCAAAATAGGAAAAAAACAGATTTTGCCATGTGCATAGCAGAACATAAGAGAATTCAAAATATGAAACAGTAAATTTCCATATCAAGAAAATCTTTATAATAAATATTAAACATTGTGTTCAGAGCTGTCCATATTTTTTTTTTTTTTGCTTCTTTGTAGCTTTTCTTTTGTTCTCAGCTGTGTCCTTTTTATTTAAACTGCCAAACATTTCAATTCTACTGAAGAAAGCACAATTCCATTGGGCTGGCCACACTGTTCAAATGCCAAATGTGTGCTTGCACAAAATATTATTTTATGGAGAACTCACACAGGGTAAGTACTCACAAGATAGTCAGGTAAAGTGATAAAAGGACATTTACAGTGTCTCTCTTAATAACTTTAGAATTGATTGTATGGCATGGTAGACACTGGCACAGGCCTGCTCAGCATGACATGCCCTCATCAGAGAAGGTGATGTGATCTATGAGCAAAGCAGAATTGATATAGCTCAGAAGAAACACAAGATGTGTAAAGTTAGAGAAGTCACCCTAAATATACATAGGGATTATTTGTGTCCAATCTGTGGTAGAGCATTTCGAGCTTAGGTTGGTCTGATCAGCTAGTCAGACATATTGTAACTCAACTCTTAACACAGTGATTTCATTTTGGTCCTCTTCAAGAATGAAGGGAAACACTGTATTCAAAGCTGTTCATTTTTTTTGCATCCTTGTAGATTTTTTTTGTTCTCTGCTGTGCTCTTTTTATCTTATCATTTCCCCCCTTTCCTGTCCTTGCTTCCCCCAAGAAGACTTCAATTAAGTGAATATGTGTGTGCATATATATGTACATGTATGTGCACATATATGTACATACACATTCACATATACATATCTCTAATTATATACACATATATTCATGTACATCTATGTGAGACCATACTACACTTGTTTGAACTCTGTTTCTCTGAAGGTAGATACCAATTTCTTTTATTAGTCCAAGTCTTTCCATATTTTTCTAAATCTACCAATTTATCATTTCCTATACCATGGCGATATTCCAACCTTATACTGTCTAACATTGTAAGTAATCTGGTTAGTCTATTGTAAATAGTCTAAAACAATATTAATATGGTTAACATATAGTGTAGTTTCCCTATTTTTTCTTTTTGACAATCTGTTTTATCAGATCAATGATTACTACCCTTGCTTTTTTCTACCTGATAAATTCTATTTCTGAACCTTATTATTTTTGTGTTTATCTATTATTTACTATTCCTCCTGATCCCTCTGCTTTATTTCTACCCACTGCCTTGACTTCCTCCCTTCAAGTACTCTGCCTTATCTTCTCCCTCCACCTTTCCTTCCCTCATTATTCCATTCCAGTTAATCTACACACCCTCCTATACCCCACTCCTGTCCTATTCTCTCATCTTATTTATTTATAAATTCAAAATATTTTTATTCCTTTCTAAAACCCAGATCTAATGTGAGTAGGATCCCCTTTAAAATTCCCTCCCTGATCTCAACCTTGCACTCTCAGAATTAGGTAAATCAAACCACAAAACAAATAAGAAAGAAATTAAAAGAGATAAATAGAATATTAGAAAAAATAGGTATGATAGATCTTTGGAGAAAACTGAATGGGATAGAAAGGAGTATACTTTCTTCTCAGCAGTTCATGGAACCTATACAAAAATTGACCATATATTAGGATATAAAGATTTCAAAATTAAATGCAGGAAGGCAAAAATAGTAAATGCTTTCTTTTCAGATCACAATGCAATAAAAACTACATTCAACAAAAAGTTAGGGGTAAATAGACCAAAAAGTAATTGGAAACTAAATAATTTCATCTTAAAGAATGATTGGGTGAAACAGCAAATTATAGACACAATTAATAATTTCACTCAAGATAATGACAACGATGAGACATCATACCAAAATTTGTGGGATGCAGCTAAAGTAGTAATAAGGGGAAATTTTATATCTTTAGAGGCTTACTTGAGTAAAATAGAGAAAGAGAACATCAATGAATTGGGCTTGGAACTTTTAAAAAAGACCAAATTAAAACACCCAATCAAATACTGAACTTGAAATTCTAAAATTAAAAGGAGAAATTGATAATATTGAAAGTAAAAAAAAAACTATTGAGTTAATAAATAAAACTAAGAGTTGGTTTTATGAAAAAACTAATAAACTAGATAAACCTTTGGCAAATCTGATCAGAAAAAGGAAAGAGGAAAATCAAATTGTTAGTCTTAAAAATGAAAAGGGGAAACTTTCCACCAATGAAGAGGAAATTAGAGCAATAATAAGGGGTTACACTTTGCCCAAATTTATGCCAATAAATTTGATAACCTAAGTGAAATGGATGACTACCTCCAAAAATATAGACTTCCCAGATTAACAGAGGAGGAAGTAAATTGCTTAAATAGTCCCATTTCAGAAAAAGAAATAGAACAAGCTATTAATCAACTCCCTAAGAAAAACTCCCCAGGACCAGATGGATTTACATATGAATTCTACCAAACATTTAAAGAACAATTAGCCCCAATGTTATATAAACTATTTGAAAAAATAGGGAATGAAGGAGTCCTGCCAAATTCCTTTTATGACAAAAACACGGTACTGATACCTAAACCAGGTAGGTTGAAAACTGAGAAAGAAAACTATAGACCAATCTCCTTAATGAATATTGATGCTAAAATCTTAAATAAGATATTAGCAAAAAGACTTCAGAAAAACATCCCCAGGATAATACACTATGATCAAGTAGGATTTATACCAGGAATGTAGGGGTGGTTTAATATTAGGAAAACTATTAGTATAATTGACCATATTAATAATCAAATTAATAAAAACCATATGATCATCTCAATAGATGCAGAAAAAGCATTTGATAAAATCCAACATCCATTACTACTAAAAACGCTTGAGAGTATAGGAATAAATGGACTATTCCTTAAAATAGTCAGGAGCATATATTTAAAACTATCAGAAAGCATCATATGTAATGGGGATAAACTGGAACCTTTCCCAGTAAGATCAGGAGTGAAACAAGGTTGTCCACTATCACCATTACTATTCCATATTGTATTAGAAATGCTAGCCTCAGCAGTAAGAGTCGAGAAAGAGATAATCAGAAAATCAAACTATCACTCTTTGCAGATGATATGATGGTACATTTAAAGAACCCCAGAGATTCTAATAAAAAGTTATTAGAAATAATCCACAACTTTAACAAAGTTGCAGGATACAAAATAAATCCACATAAATTCTCAGCATTTTTATACATCACCAACAAAATCCAACAGCAAGAGATACAAACAGAAATTCCATTCAAAACAACGTCAAGAATAAAATATTTGGGAATCTATCTACCAAAGGAAAGTCATAACAACAAAATTCATATGGAAGAACAAAAGGTCGAGAATTTCAAGGGAATTAATGAAAAAAAAATCAAATGAAGGTGGCCTAGCTGTACCTGATCTAAAACTATATTATAAAGCAGCAGTCACCAAAACCATTTGGTATTGGCTAAGAAATAGACTAGTTGATCAGTGGAACACGATAGGTTCACAGGACAAAATAGTGTACAACTATAGCAATCTAGTGTTTGACAAACCCAAAGATCCCAACTTTTCAGATAAGAATTCATTATTTGACAAAAACTGCTGGGAAAACTGGAAATTAGTATGGCAGAAACTAGATATGGACCCACACTTAACACCACATACCAAGATAAGATCAAAATGGGTCCATGATTTAGGCATAAAGAATGAGATCATAAATAGATTAGAGGAGGAAAAATTCAGAACAGAAATGAGTACAAGGGATAATGTTGTAAAAAATTACCCATGCATATGTACTGTCAAAAATTATAATTATAAAATTAATAAAAAAGGAAAAAAACAGTATTACTGTGAATATAAAAAAATAAAAATCCCCTCCTTTATCCTCTTGCCCTTTCTTTATCCCTTTATTCTCTTATTTCTTTCTGAATTTAGAAAATTTTTTATAACTCTGTCTCAGTCTGTCTCTTTTAATATCTGTATATCCATCCATCTATCTATCTATCTATCTATCTATCTATCTATCTATCTATCTATCTAGTTTTCTTTTTAAACCACTCTCAATGAAAATAGGGTCCCAGAACTATCACCAATCCTCTCCAATCTAATTTCTCTGTGTTAGTTCTTCCTATCATACCTCATTCATATAAAATACTCTTTTAGAGTGTTCCAAACCACTACTGACCAGAGAAATGCAAATTAAGGAGGGGATGTGGGAAAACTGGGACACTAATACATTGTTGGTGGAGTTGTGAAAGAATCCAGCCATTCTGGAGAGCAATTTGGAACTATGCCCAAAAAGTTATCAAACTGTGCATACCCTTTGATCCAACATTGCTGCTATTGGGCTTATATCCCAAAGAAATACTAAAGAGCGGAAAGGGACCTATATGTGCCAAAATGTTTGTGGCAGCTCTTTTTGTAGTAGCTAGAAACTGGAAGATGAATGGATGTCCATCAATTGGAGAATGGTTGGGTAAATTATGGTATATGAAGGTTATGGAATATTATTGCTCTGTAAGAAATGACCAGCAGGAGGAATACAGAGAGGCTTGGAGAGACTTACATCAACTGATGCTGAGTGAAGTGAATAGAACCAGAAGATCACTGTACACTTCAATGTTGTATGAAGATGTATTCTGATGGAAGTGGATATCTTCAACATAAAGAAGATCCAACTCACTTCCAGTTGATCAATGATGGACAGAAACAACTACACCCAGAGAAGGAACACTGGGAAGTGAATGTAAATTGTTAGCACTACTGTCTATCTACCCAGGTTACTTATACCTTCGGAATCTAATACTTAATGTGCAACAAGAAAATGGTATTTATACCCATATATTGTATCTAGGTTATATTGTAACACATGTAAAATGTATGGGATTGTCTGTCATCAAGGGGAGGGAGGGAGGGAAGGGATAATTTGGAAAAATGAATACAAGGGATAATATTATTTTAAAAAATTACTCATGCAAAAAAAATACTCTTTTATTTACCTTTTCCTACAGAGTTTTGCTTTTAGAATCTCATCATACTCAGTAATTGACCACTAATTAATGATAATCTTGGATATATGGTTTATATTTCCACATATAAAACAAACTATTTATCATTACCGAGTCCCTTGTAATGTCTTTGATGTTTACCTTATATTTTACTTTGCATTTTATATATCAAATTTTCTATTAAATTCAGGTCATTTTTGCAATAAAATCCTAAAGTCTGGCATTTTTTCTATTCTGGATTATACTTAACTTTGTTGAATCTCCCTAATATTCTTGATCTTTTATGCTTCCAGATGAATTTTTTTTTGTAGTTCTATAAAATAATTTTGGGGAATTTGGTATGGCACTGAATAAGTAAATTTCTTCAGGTAGAATTGTCATTTTAATTATATTAGCTTGGCCTACTCATGAATAATTGATATTTTCTCAATTATTTAGATCTAACTTTATTTGTGTGAAAAGTATTTTAAAATTAGGTTTATATAATTTGGGGTTTGTCTTGGTAGATAAATTCCCATGAATTTTATATTGTTTACTGTTATTTTAAATAGAATTTCTCTATCTCATGTTGCTGAGCTTTGTGAGTAATATATAGAAATGATGATGATAAATATGGATTTTATATCCTAAAACTTTAGTCAAGTTGTTCTTTTACTTATTTTTTATTTGATTCTCTAGGATTTTCTTAAGTATAGCATTATATCATCTACAAAGAATGATAATTTTGTTTCCTTGTTGCCTAGTTCTAATTTCTTCAATTTCCTTTTCTTTGCTTGTTGCTAAAGCTACCATTTCTAGCACAATATTGAATAGTAGTGATAATGGGCATGCTTACTTCATTCCTGATCTTATTAGGATGGCTTTTAGCTTATTCTCATTATAATGCTTGCTGATCATTTTAGATAGATATTATAATTTTAAAGAAATCTTTATTTATTCTAATGCTCTCCAGTGTTTTTAATAGGAATGCCTGCCGTAATTTGTCAAAAGCTTTTCCTATATTTACCAAGTTAATTAATATGATTTCTGTTGGTTTTGTTATTTACATGTTGTTTACATGATTGGTACATTTTTTTTTTTGTTGTTGAATTAGCCCTCCATTGCTTTTATAAATCCTACCTGGTCATAGTGTGTTATTATCCTGGCGACAAAATTGTTGTAATTTTTTTTTTAATTAACACTTTTTATTTTCAAAACATGCAAGACAATTTTTCATTGAGTTTTCATTTCAATTCATTCATTTTACTTCATTTTTTCATAGCAATCTTCTTGCTAATATTTTTTGCATCAATATTCTTTATGGAAATTTGGTCTTTAATTGTCTTTCTCTGTTTTAGCTCTTCCTAGTTTAGGTATCAAGACCATATTTAAATCATAAAAGGAATTTGGTTGCATTTCCTTCTTTGCTTATTTTCCTAAATATTTTATGTAGCATTTTCTAAGGTATTTAAATATTTTTAAATGTTTTTTTTTTTTTTCCCCCTGGGGCTGGGGTTAAGTGACTTGCCTAGGGTCACACAGCTAGGAAGCGTTAAGTGTCTGAGACCAGATTTGAACTCGGGTTCTCCTGAATTCAAGGCAGGTGCTCTATCCACTGCACCACCTAGCTGCCCCTAAATGTTTTATTCATATTAACCAAACAAAATCATATTAAGCATATTTCCACATTGTCATGTTGTGAAAGAAAAATCAGAAAAAAGGGAAAAACTGTAAGAAAGAAAAAAAAAAACAAAAAAAGGAAAGTAATATTTATACTCCTTGATTCTTTCTCTGGTTATAGATGACATTTTCTATAACAAATTTATTAGAATTGTCTTGGATCACTGTATTGCTGAGAAGAGCTGTCTATCATAGTTGAGCATCACATTTTTTTTTGCTGTTACTGTGTACAATGTTCTGTTTCTGCTCACTTATTTGTTTTAATTAAGGAGCTCTTGAACTATATATTTTAATATTTAATTTTAAAGCTGGAAGATTTTGATTAGATATAAGAATGTTTTTTTAAACAGGTGTGAAATATCAAAATGGATAAAGCTCTTTGCTTCCAGTAGAGTCACAAGAAAAGAACAATTTCCAACAAAGATTATCATTATATTTGGTTAATCATTTAATCATTAATCAAAGCATTTAGTAAATGCTTTCCCTGTGCTGGATCCTCTGCTAGATTCTAGGGATACAAAGGCAAAATCAAAAGAGGTATTTGCCCTCAAAGAACTTGCACTGTTTTGGGGGAAATGACTTATATGTAAATATAATGAAGCAAAATTGATACCAAATAACAAATTCAGTGGGAAGGAAGGTATTAGCACCTAGGAGGATTAGGAAAGGCTTTATTGAAGAGGTGGCACTTAGCTCAGCTTTGAAGAAAGCCAGTAAGAGGTACAGGTCAAAAGGGAGTTTATTTATTATTCTGTGGAAGGCATGAAGACAGATGATATTATGTCATGAGTAAAGAACATCAAATAGGCAAGTTTGGCTAGATCCAAGAATTCACAAAAAGCCTAGAAATATAGACTGGGATTATGTTGTTAAGGATGTAAAATACCCCTAAATGAAGATAGTGTAGCTGAATCTAGAGGTAATAGGGAGCCACTGAAGATTTATGAATTGGAGAGATATGGTTAATCCTGTCATTTTGACAGCTGTGTGATAGATTGGAAAGGAAAGGAACCAGAAGCAGGGAAACCAATTAGTATGTTAGAACAGTATCCAGGGTTAAAGTAAGAATTTGAAAGAAAGTAGTATCTATCTATCTATCTATCTATCTATATCTATATCTATATCTATATCTATATCTATATCTATATCTATATCTATATCTATATCTATATATATATATATATATATAGAGAGAGAGAGAGAGAGAGAGAAGGGCAACAATGTGAAAGATGTCATGGAAGTGACTGGAGATGGGAGAGAGGAAAAAGTGATGACTCAAGAAACTATGAAACTGCAATAAAAGGTATGGTGACACCTTCAACAGGAATAAGGAAGAGAGGAATAGGTGATGGAGGAAAATGATGAGCTCTTTTTTAGATGCTTTAAAGTTCTTAGAACCCTAAGGGACATCCAGTTGGAGATGTCCAATAGGTAGTTGGTGTTGTGAGACTAATTTGAAAGAGACTATGACTAGATGCTTTCAAAATATTTTGGAGATACTCTGTTTCCCAGAGTTAAGCAGCAAGGCTATGCCATGAGCTTGGCATAATAACAATCCTTTGACCTCTGCATGATCTCATCCTCTGGCAAAGTACATTGCTTTGACTAGCATTAGATGATCACTGTCTCCTATTTTCCAGAGACAGAAAGCCAACATTTTGTGGTCTAAAGTCATTAATCACTTCTCTTGACTTGCTCACAATCTATCTTTTAACAGCTAACTGAATCAAACTAGGTAGGGCACTCATGTTCCTGTCATACTGACTCTGGTTCTTTAACAATCAACTTGGAGACAGTTCCCATAGGACCCAGAAAAACCTATATTGTCCATATATGAGCCTGCTAAAGGAAGTGCTAATCAAGACTTAGGAATGATTATGTCACAGTTCAACCCATATGTGCCTTACCCCAGCATGTTAAGCTCTCTTTCCTCTGTCCTTGTATGCAAGTCACTTTACTCACCCTGAAATATACTGTTACTTTGAGTCCTGACACATGTCTGGCTTGTTCTGTTTAGGTTTCTCCAGGTTACAGACTGTTCCAATATGGGCAGCATTCAGAAATTCTATTGACAATATATAGGGCTGAAAGTCACCTGACTTGAAATGACATTACTAAGAAAGAAGGTATAGAAAAGAGAAAAAAAAAGACCCATGACAGAGCCTTGCAGATATATCCATATTTTTCGAGTTGGGATGTTGAAAACAATCCAGCCAAGGATTGAGAAGGGATCAGATAAGTAAGGATAAAACAAAGAAAGCCATATCAATACAATCAGTATTACAGAGATGTCAAGGAGGATGATCCCTGAGGCAATAAATCTGTCAAGTAGAAGATTATTAATAACTTTGGAGAAAGTTTTAATTGAGTGGTGAGAGAACATAGAGATAATGATGTTGGCAGCTTTTTCTAGAAATGTAATTGAATGTGAAGATATACAGGATATATTACTTTAAGCAATGGTGTGATCAAGTAAAATTTTTGTTTATTTTTAAAGATTGTGCTAAAATAAGCATGTATTTAGGCAAAAGGAAAAGAAATAGTAGACAGGAACTAAATTTATTTGTCTAAAGGCAAGATCCTGGAGCAGATAATGCTTTAAGTCCCTGCCCTGTTATTTCATTATTTTACAAAGAACTTCATGGCTAGGATGGGAGGAAACTCATATTGCTTCCCTAAAGTACCATATCCAAAATTCTGTATATCTCTGACTAAGGACAATTAGGATATCCTCCAGAGCAGTGGTCCTCAAACTTTTTAAACAGGGGGCCTGTTCACTGTACCTCAGACTGTTGGAGGGCTGGACTATAGTAAAAACGAAAGCTCACACTCTGTCTCTGCCCCTCAGCCCATTTGCCAAAACCCGGGGGGCCGGCATAAACGTCCTCAGTGGGCCACATCTGGCCTGCGGGCCATAGTTTGAGAACCCTTGCTCTAGAGCCTATTGTTGCCATATACTTGCCCACAAAAATACCAGAATTTGGCAGCAAAAAAGCATAATCTTTCTTTCCCATTCCCATTCCCATTCTGAAGCTCTGGCATCAAAACGTAAACATGTAAAAATAAGGATGCAAAATATATTGAGAAAGGAAGAAATCACTTCTGCACACATTCTAAATGTCAAAGAGGCAACTTCTTAAGTATACATATGCTGTCTAAATAATCCAAAGAAAATTTGCTCATTTCCTCAATAAAAGAAGTAAGAAATATAAATATATTAGGAGACACTTTGTTTTCCAGAGCTAATGTCCAGTAAGCAAGCTGAGCCAAGAGCTTAACATAACAATAATCCTTTGTATTTACCCCCATGATCTCAGCCACAGCAAAATCCCAGAATTTCACAAAGTTATTACATTGCTTTGACAAGAGCTGATCAAGAAGCCCTACTCTGAATCAAATTTGTCTCATTGTTGTTGTTATCCCTTATGGTCAGATCTACAACTTATAGTAGCACAACCATCGGCATTAAGATCTTCCCACATTGCTTCAGGTCCCCCACTAGAGGCAGAGTCCTTGTCACCCAGTTCCTTTGCATGTAAACCGTTTCCCTCACTGTGAAATTAAACTTCTGGAGGAGATTCTAGAAAGATGGAAGAATAGGCCAGAAGGTTCCAAGCTCTCCAGATTTTTCATACTAACTAAACAAAATAGTGCCTCAGGGCAAATGTAGAGTGGTTGAAAATAAACAACAGTTGGAGCAAAACAGTCATCCTCTACAAACAAGCAGTAAAGTGTTTATGACAGTTTGGCCTGTGTAAACACCTTCAGGCTAGCTCCACTGAAACAGCAAGCAGGAAGCCCAGGGATTAGCTGAGTTGGGAGGTAACTCAACTCTAGTCACAGGAATTTTCACCTCTTGGAAAGTATGGGGAGTTAGGTTTCTAAGCAGGGGAAGATGAGGGGAACCTCTGCTGATAAGGGATGCCAGACATAGCTGTACAGCCCAGACCAGAAGAAACAATGGGACTTGACTCCACTAGTTGTGAGCTCTTGTAAGGAGGGAGTTCTTGATTTTGGTTCTTGACCAGAGGGGAGAATTAAGGAGGACCTGACGCCAGAAGCAGGACTGGCCAAGATTGCAATAACAAGCTCTTATAAATTAAAAAATAATGAGCAAGCAAAGGAAAAAAGAACCTAATCATAGACAGTGAAGCAAAAAAAGTCTCTTCTAATTCAAAAAGTAATGTCAAATGGTCACATACCAAAAAAAAATCATAGAAGAATTTTAAAAGACTTTAAAAATCAGGAGGAAGCTATGTGGCACAGTGGATAGAGCACCAGCTCTGAAGTCAGGAGGCCATTGAGTTTAAATCTGGCCTCAAATTTTTTTTCTAGCTGTGTGACCCTGGGCAAGTCACTTAACCCCAATTGCCTCAGCAAAAAACAAAACAAAACAAAACCCAAAAAGCTTTAAAAATCAAATGACAGATTGAGAAAAAAAATTTTTTTTTTTTAAAGAAAAAGAACAATCCAAGAAGAACAAGAAGATTATGAAAAGAAAATCAATCAACTGAAAAAGGAGATTCAGAATCTTAAGGAAGAAAACAACTCCATGAAAATTAGAATTGGGCAAGGAGAAGTCAGTGATGTTTTAAGAGACCATGAAAAAACAGAAGAGAATTTGAAACAACCCTTAAGACAAACAACTGATCTAGAGAACAGACCAAAGAGAGAAAATAAAAGAATAATTGGATTACCTAGAAGCTATTATCAGAAAAATTATCTTGATATAACAATAAAAGAAATAATTAAAGAAAACTGTCCTGAAGTGTTTGAAGAATGGAGGGAAAGTAAAAATAGAAAAAAAAAATCAGCCAACCACCACTTGAAAGAGATCTTACAAGGAAAACATATAGGAATATAATAGCCAAATCCAGAAGTCCCCAGGTCTTTGAACTGCAGCTGAAAATAATTATACCCTTTAAGTATAATCCTTAACATAAAAACAAAAAAGGGATATTCACTTAATTGCCATACATTCAGGATTTTGTTGAAAAAAGACAAACTATAGAAAAGTTGATATACAAAATATAGAGAAATATAAGGTAAACTGTTTGTCTAAGACTGTCATTAGTAATTGAGTTGTTTGGAAAAAAAGATTGAGCTAAAGCTAAGTATGATGTGATTCTAAAGTTGTAAAAAAAAGTAATTATCTTATGTAAATAAGATGTGAGAGGAAGAACTGACACAGAGGAATTAGATGGGGGAGGAGGATTGATAGTTCTGGAACCCTACTCATTGGGAATGGGTTAAGCAGAGGACAACATATATATATATATATATATATATATATATATATATATATATATATATATTTATAAGGATATAAAAGCCTTCTATATGAAAGAAATAAGGGGACAAAGGAATGGGGGGGAATAAAACCAAGAGAGCAAGGGGAAAGGGTTGGGAGAAAGAATAAAGGAGATATCTTTAAAAGGAGGAATAGATAGGTTAAATAACAGGAAGGCAAGGCAGCAGGTAAAAGTATAGCAGAAGAGTCAGGAGAGAAGGAAATAAGAAGTACACACAAACAAAGTAAAATCAGGAGTAAAATTTATTATGTAATAAAAAGCAGAGACAGTTATCATATCTCAAGGTTAAAGCCAAAATAGAGTTAATCAAGAGATAAGTAAAGAAACCACACATGCCAACTATATCAATCAATATTGTTTTAGACTATTTAAAATCATTATGTGGTGTAGGAAATGATGAAATGAAGCATTTAGAAAAATATGGAGAGATTGGACTTATGAAAGATGATGGTGTTCACCTTCAGAGAAACAGAGGACAAATTGAATAATATAGTCTTATACAGATACATATGGATGTATATATGTATATTTATGATTATAGAATCTAGATACATGTATGTATATGCATGTATATGGGTCTCTCTCTATATCTATGTTTGTATAGATATATTTGTCTGTATATGTATATACTGTATGTAATATGTATTTATATATATATATGTATATATTAGTGTCCTAGGAAAAACAATTTTTAACATGTTTTTAAAACTTTGAAGTTTCAGATTCTCACCCTTCCTACCCTCCCACTTCCCCACTGATAAAGTACATGTGAAGTTAATGCAAAACATTTCCAAAGAAGTCATATTACCAAAAAAAACCCCATAAATATCCCCTCCCAAAAAAACCTTAAGAAAAATAAAGTTTAAAAAATATGCTTCAATCTATATTCAGACACAATCAGTTCTTTCTACAGATTAGATTTTTCATCATTAGTTCTTCAGAATTGTCTTGGGTCACTATTGCAAAGAACACCAAAGTCATTTACTGCTGATGATCTACAACATTGCTATTAATTTGTACACAGTACATTTCATTTTGCATGAACTCATGGGGAACTCTCCAGGTTTCTCTAAGAGCACCCTGCTCATTATTTCTTATAGAATAGTAGTATTTCATTATAATCACATACAACAATTTATCCAGCTATTCCCTAGTTGATGGGTATCTCCTCAATTTCCAATTCTTTACTCTGAGAAAAGAGCTGGCATAAATATTTTGTCCAAATATAGGTCCTTTTCTTTTTAAAAGTTCTTTTGGGATTCATATCTAGAATTAGTATTGTTAGGTGAAAGGATATGCATGATTTTATAACCTTTTGGGCACAGTTCACATCTTTTGATCATTTATCAATTAGGGAATACCTTTTTTTTAAAAAAAATAAAATTGATGCAGTTCTTTATACATTTGAGGGAAGAGACATTTATCAGAGAAACTTGGCTTCTATATTCTTTTCACAATTACTATTCCTAACCATATTTTCCTATCCCATTTATTTTATTCTCTCTCCTTTCACCCTTTCCCTCTTTAAAAGTGTTTTGCCTCTGATACTCCTCCTCCAATATGCCCTCCCTTCTCCCACTCTTCCTCCTTGTATACCCTTCTTTCCTGCAGGGTAAAACAGATCTAAGAATACGAGTCAACCTCTTCAAATAAACTGAATGAGACATGTTATTAAATAAGACCTTCTTCACTAAATTCCAGTTCCCTAAAACATAAAAGGGAAAAATCTAAAATTCTAAACCAAATCTTAGTCCTAACTAGAATGGAGACAATACCTTGGACAAATTTTTTATCTTTATTCCTACTTGCAGGTCTGTAGGATCAGACTCAAAGAATTCATGCTGTGGAGATTTCTCAATATCTTCCTCCTCCTTTTCTTTTAAAATCATTCTTGGCTTCTTTAACCAGTAGGAAGGCTATGGTATAAAATCAAAACTCAATTACCAAAATGAGCACTAACTGACAATGTCACAGTACTGTTGAGAATACCACAGTTCTTCACTTTTTTTTCTGAAATTCTGCAGCTAATTGACCTAATGACTTCAGTCTTGAAAACATTTAACAAACATTTTCTTATCCAAAAATTAATGATGAAAATGTGGTAATTCCAGAATGAACTCCAAAATGAAAGAAAAATGGAGGAATCTTTAAGCTAGACCAAGTTTCTTTTCTTGAAGAATACAACTTTGTGAGTTATGTAGTTTAACTTTTTTTTTTTTTAAAGGCAATCAGGGGTAAGTGACCTTATCAGGGTCACAGACCTAGGAAGTATCTGAAATCAAATTTGAACTCAAGTATTCTTAATTCCATGGCTGATACTTCTATCCACTGAACCACATCTGGCTGCTCCTGGTATAATTTTTTATCCTCATTTTAATAAGGAAAAACTTGAGAGTTACAAAGTTCAAGTGATTTGCTCAGAGTCAAAAATATTGGGCCAGGATTTGAAACAAATTTCCTGACTTAAGGTTCAACATTTTTTTTTAATAAGATAAGGCTTGATTTTTTTCTTTGGTCAGAAAGAATCAGATTTTCCTATAGTACTATGATTTATGGCCTAAATAGGCTTGAAGGCTGTGGAGTTGACTGCATTCTAGCAAAGCTGGGGAGCAGAAGAGGGAAAGGGTTTTGCTGTAATTGCCCCAGGAAAATGATAAGAGGGGAGCAGGATGGAGGCTACCTTGATTATTGTTATGGTATTCTGAGTTGTGGAGAAAGTCAAAGATCCCAAAATATATTTTTTCAACTTAATAATATTCTCAATGCTTACATTCCATGATATCTTACTAATCTGTTTAGTTCTGTTTATATGAGGAGTCAGTTTGTATCTCTGTAAGTTCCTAAATATGTAACTTCCTTCATCAGGAAGTCAATAGAAATCTGTAACTTCAGTCTTCCTTACTCATGATTTCCCAGACGGGAAAAATAAGAAGAAAAAATTTATTTGCAATTGCTGAGATGTGGGCCTGCAGTTCCACTACTTAGGCTATATGTTTTGTTTACATGACTAGCATAATACTGTTACTTTATTGACTCAAATAAAGGAAAAATTAAAACAGAGGTAATCATGGATTAACATAGTAAAGACACAATCTGTAACCTTGCAATTGCTTCTTAAGGCTTTGGTATCAGGGTAACAGGGGAACACAGGAATCTTAAAGTTCCCTCTTCTATAAAACAGCAATAATCAAGGTTAATCTGAAGAAAAGCAGCATAAACTCACCAGTAAGAAGAAATACCAGGGCTGGGGCATACCATATTCTCCAGGAAACACAGTTTCTATATACCAGGTCACCAAACCATAAAAAACAGAGTCATATAGTAGCATTAATATCACATGGCCTAAAGTGAAGTCATCATTTACGTGAATAGGTGACATGAACTCTTCCCATTGCATGCCTATCCCTGCAAAACACAAAAGACAAAAAGTTACCCTATATATTATACTGACTTTGAACTTTTTCAGTATTCAAAATTATAAATCATAAGCCCCAATAATATGTTTATGTTTAACAATTAGTTCAAAGCAAAGGTGTTTAATGAAATAGTGCAGTAGTTTATAAATTATTTCTACCATAAAGCTTAGGTACATTTTCCATCAAACATAAAAATCATCAATGGGAAAAGTAAACACGAAAGGGGTCTCAAATATAGGGAACATGTGTGATCAAAGCTCAACAGAAAGGAGATATCATATCAGTGGAGGGAATACACTCCTATAACATCATTTCTATAATATGTAAGGAATATATGTAATGGAGGCAAAGAATAACACTTTTAAAGCCATAGGATCATTATTATTTTCTGGTAATGTTATTGTGTTATTTTCTCTGGCCTGCTATTGAGAAATAAGGGGGGAAAGGGAGAAAGATTTAGATAAATAATAATAAATAAAAAAGAAATCTATAAGTTAGATTGGGAGGGGAAAGCTTGACAAATAGGAAGAGAGTTAAGTTAAGGTAAAGGGGTCAAAAAACTACAGGAAGAGGGGTATCTTAAAGCATATTAAACAAAAATAACTATAGGTACAAGGTACTGTCTTAAAGAAAAGGGAATTAATTCAGAAAAAACAACATGAGACACTAAAATAAATAAAATTAGAATTTACTAAACATGGGGGAGGGAGTTGACATATTCCATTTTAGGAAAATTAATCTGACAACTGAGTGGGAGAATGAATTGGGGTGGGAAAGACTTGAGCCAAGAAGAACAAACAGCAGCCACTACAATAGTCAAGGTGAAAGGTGATGAGGGCTTACACTAGGGTGGTGGCAGTGTCAGAAGAGAGCAGAAGATATATACAAGAGATGTTTCAAAGGGAGAGATGACAGGATTTAACAAATTAGATATGAAAAATAAAAAAATGAAAAACTCCGGGAGAATATGTAGGTTGTGAGCATAGGTGACTGAGAAAATGATGGTACCTTCAACAGTAACAGGTAAATTAGGAAGAGGAAGGATTTTTGAAGAAAGATAATGAAATTTCATTTTTGTGTGTGTTGACTTTACGATGTCTACAAGAATTCAATTAAAGATATACAAAAGGCATTTAGAGAGGTGACTGAAGTTAGGAGTGATCAAAGAGATTTTCTAAGCATCTTCATAGAGATGATAACTGACACCATGGAAACTAAGAAAATCATCAAGTGAAATAGTATGTAAGGAGAAGAGGGTCCAAGGCAGGATCTCGGAGGATCCCCAAAGTTAGTAAGTGTGATCTGAATGCAGATCTTACAAAAAGAAACTAAGAGGAGCGATCAGAGGATAACCAAAAGAAAGAAATGTTATGAAAATCTAGAAAGAAGAAAGTATCCAGAAGACCACAAAAGTGTTAAGATCTCAAAGAGGAGACACCTCATACCATTCCTTTAAAAAGGTATATACTATATAGGATTTTTCTTTGTTTCTTTTCTTTATTGATAGATTTTGCTAATTTTTTCTCTATTTCTTCTTACACACTATCTTTAAAAATTCTATGATACATGAAATAGTTATTTGGGAAGAGAAAGGGAGGAATATAGGGGAAAATTTAGCCAGCTAAATTATTTGAAAAAATCAATTGGAAGACTTAGGATAAAGATGAAATATGAAAGGTTTTAGCTAAGCTTAGGTCCCCTAAGAAACATCCTGTCATAGATTTAAAAGGATGCCGAACTATAAAAGATGATAACCAGAAATTTGTACATGCTCTGGTCAGAAATATACCAGATGGGTCTGAAGACGTCAGGAACTCATCATTTTCTTGTCTGAAGGCTATAAAGCTACGTCCTGTCAGTTATCTGCTCAAGGAAAGGGGGGGAGTACATATGTATCAGTCAATAAGCATCTGTTAAATGCTTATTATGTGCCAGTGTTCTTTGAGGCTTTCCAAGAGACTTGAATCTAGCATAATCTCTTAATATCCTATTGTAGCTAAAGCAGGGGACAGAGTCATCTCAGTGAGCCCCTTGGATTCCCATATTCAGAATGATATTTGTCATTTTGGTGCATTTTAAACTATCCTACAAAACAATCTGAAATAGGCTCCACTTACTAGAGTAAGAACTTGCTATTTGGGAAAAAATAAACAAACCAATACCCAAATCTAAGAAAATCTGAATGCAGTTTTTCAGAAATTAAATTCACATCAACATCTCACAATGTTTTAACAAGGTATGTTCCAAATGGGTAAATGACTTAAACATAGAAGGCAAAATGCTAAACTAAAGAAACAAGGAAAAAATAATTTTCCAGATTAACACATATGGCAAAACTTCATGACCAAATGAAGTATAGAAGATAAAATGGGACAATTTCGAGGGCATAAAATTAAAAAGGTTTTGAACAAGAAAGACCAAAGCAATTAAAATGAGAAGAAAACATCTTTATATAAAGTTTCTCTGATGAAATCTCATTCTAAAAATATATAAGGATTCAAATTTATAAAACAGGAGTCAGTCCCCCAATTGATAAATGGCCAAAGAATATGAATAAGAAGTTTTGTTTTCTTTTTTAAAAATCAATTTATTTTTAATATTTAACTTAAACATTTTTGAGTTCCCAATTCTCCTACAGCCCCTCCTCAATCTTTTGAGAAGAAAGGAAAAAATATCAATTATACATGTGATGTCATGGAAAACAAATTTCCATATTAGTCATGTCACCCCCCCCAAAAAAAGACAAGAAAAATAGTGTAAAAAGTATGCTTCCATCTGCACTCAGACTTTATCAGTTCTTTCTCTGAAGATGGATAGCATCTTTTTGGTGGGTACTTTGGAAATGTTAGGAATCAGTGTATTTATCAGAGTTAAGTATTTCACAGTTAATCATCATTACAATATTTCTGTTAGAGTGTATAATGTTCTCTTGGTTCTTTTCAGTTAGCTTTGTATCAGTTCACATGTTTCCAGATTTTTCTGAAACCATCCTCTTCATCATTTCTCATATCACAACCATAAACTGCAACTTATTTAGTTATTCCTCAATTGCTAAGCATCCCCTTAATTTCCAATCCTTTGCCACTATGAAAATTTTTGTATAGGTCCTTTTCTTTTCTGTATTTTTTATTTATCTCTTTGGGCTATAGACCTCGTTTTCCAAAATGGTTGGACTAGTTCACAACTCCACCAACAGTGTTTTATTGAAGCTATTCCAACATTTGTCATTTTCCTTTCCTGTCCTGTTATTCAATTTAATAGATATGAGATGGTACCTTAGAACTGTTGTAATTTGCATTTCCCTAATCATTAGAGATATAGAACACTTTTTCATATGACTATTGATAACTTTGATTTCTTCTTTGGAAAATTGCCTGTTAATATCCCTAACTATCTATCAACTGGGGAATGAATGGATATTGAATTTGGCTTAGTTCTCTCTATATGAGAAATGAGAACTTAGATCAGAGAAATTTAATTGCAAAATTTTATTTGTAGTTTTCAAGGGAAGAAATGTAAGTTGTTAATAACTATATGAAAAAGTGATCCTAAATCACTAAGAATTAAGAGAAATGTGAATTAAAATATGTTGGAGATGCCACATCAAACTCATGATATATTGCCAAAAATGAGAAAAAAGAAAAAATGATGAAATAAGAGAAGCTTCTGAAAAACATTAATTCAGAGTTGGAAGAATTGTAATTGGTCCATCTATTCTGAAAAACAATTTGAAACAATGTCCAATAAGTTACTAAACTGTAAATGTATTTTGACTCTTTACTACTAGGTCTATGTCAAAGAAAGAGGAAAAAGAACTCATGTATACCAAAATGTTTATAAAAGCTCTTCTTTGTGGACTCAAAGAATTGGAAACTAAAAGGGTGCTAATCAGTTGGGGAATGATTAAATAAATTATGGGTATATGAATGTAATGGAAATATAGTTTGCTATAATAAATAATAACAGATAGTTTTAAAGAAACATGTTACGATTTGTACGTATTGATGCACAGTGAGGTGAAGAGAACCAAAAGAACCATTTATACAATGAGAACATCATTATAAAAATAACTTTGAAAGACAAGAATTCTGATCAACATAATGACTATGATTCTAGGGAGATGACCAATAAAATATACTATTGACCCAATATAGAGGAGATGGATTTGAGAGGAAATTTGTTTTACTTGACTACATATAAATACTAGAAGGTTTTTTAAAACAGGGGAAAGAGAATAAAATGGAGAGAAAATAATTTTTGCTAATTGAAAAAGCAAAATGTAATTGAAAATATTTTTGGGTTTATCAATAGATCTGATAAGAGAAATGCCTGCTATTTTAATAATATTCCAGAGTTCAAATATATTTGGTTCATACCTTAGACCTTTTTCCCTTAGAACTAAAAAAAGACTTAAAAGAGAATGAGTCTAAAAGTCAGGAGTTCTAGATCTGGGTATACTTCTTTGCAGGAAGGCAACCTGATACTTAAATAGCTGAAGCTGCTGGTGGTAATCCTGGATAGGATTAGAAGACAATTGAGGTTAGAGAAACACTAACATACAATCTGCTAGTTACCCTTTTCATGAACTCCTAACTGGGATTTGTCTGGTATATACTATATATGAATATGTGTGAGAGACAACATGGAACAGTGGCTAGAAGACAAGTCTCAAATCCAGGATGATAATTATCTGTGTGACTCTAAGAAAATCACTTAACTCAGTGCTCTAGATTTCTTGTTCTGTTGTCTTGATTCTTCAGGATCTTGGGGATCATACTGTCCACAAGGTTTGCTTGGCAAGAATACTGGAGTTTGCCATTTCCTTTTCTAGTGGATTAAGGCAAAGAGACTGAATAAATTGCCCTGGGTCACACAGCTAGCAAGTGTCTGAGATCAGATTTAAATTCAGTTACGCCTAAAATTCAGTGCTCTATTCACAGAGCCATTTTAGGCTTTAGGCAAGACTACTATATAAGGCTATAAGTTGCAGAAAAGATAATGAACTGCATTGGTAGATGTATGTTTCCTCACCTAAGACACTCCTATACTGTTGAAATTATAGCTCCAAATCATAGTCCCTATTTCTTTATTTATATGTATATAAATTCTCTACCCTTAAGGTTAAAGATTGTTTCATTTTTTTTGTTTTAATATCCCATAGAACATACCCTAAGTCCCAGCACATAGTATTTAATAAATGTTTGCTTATTGAGTTTGATTTCTTTCAATTTTTTGTTTTTTTATATTGCTTAAATCAGCCCATTTTCATTTGGTATTACAAAGTTTAAGATACTATCCATATATATTATTTATTGGAAGACAATACAAACATCTTTATTTTTGTTATTACTGTTTGGTTTCAAAGGAAAGTATGGGAGAGAAGAGGTATCAGACTACCAAACTGAGGTCTACAGGGTTTGGTGCACTGACCTCATTGTTGAATACCTGTGAAATTTGGATAGCAAAACAATGCCATACCAAAAAACAAAATGGCTTCCATTTGAATTGTTTTAAGAAAATTCTAAAGATCACCTGGCAAAATAAAGTACCAGACACTGAAGTCTCTTCTTAAACTTTCAAGCATTCAAATTCTACTGCAGAGGATACAATTCCTATAGACTGGCCATTGATTAAATGCCAATAAAGTTATTGTCCAAAAACTATTTTATGGAGAGCACACACAAGACAGGTAGGTGTGCACATGGTGGTCAGAAGTGATACAAGACCATTGTCAAGGTCTCTCTGAAAAACTTTGAAATCAATTCTGTAATGTGGGAGACACTGGCAAAGGCTCCACCCAGCATAGTATGCCTGTGTCAAAGAAAAGTGCTATGTTCTATGAGTGAAGCTGAATGGCTCAAAAGAAATGTGAAATGTGCAAAATTAGAGATATTTTCATCCTAAATGTTCATATATACCATGTGTGTCCAACTTATAAAACCTCCCAAGCTCATATTGGTATGAACAGCCAGTTAGTTGAACACACTATATTTACCTACAATATAGTGATATCATTCCTGATCTTCTCTGAGAACAAAGGACAATAACTAACTTTTAAATATAGATGCAGTCATACCAGATTTCAAACTCTATTATATAGAGGTAATTATCAAAATAATCAGGTATTGGCAAAGAAATAGTATATTAGATCATTACATAGGTTAGGAACTAAATGACCATATAGTATAGCACATAATAAACCCAAAGTTCCAAGCTTTTTGAAGAAAAAAAAAACTGGGGAAAACTAGAAAACAGTGTCAAAAACTAGGTATATAGGCCAACATCTATGATGTATACCAAGGTAAGATCAAAATGGGGATATGATTTAGACATAAAGGATGATATCATAAACAAATTAGAAGACCATGGAGTGGTTTATTTGTCATATCTATGGAAAAGGGATGAATTTAAGACCAAAGAAAATATAGAGAACATTACAAAAAAAAAACCAAGATAATTTTGATTATTTAAAATTAAAAATCTTTTGCACAGATAAAAACAATTATAATCAGATTAAAAAGGAAGCAGAAAATTGGGAAATTTTTTTACATTGTGTTTCTGATAAAGGCCTCATTCCTAATTGACTCAAGTTTATAAGAAAATGAACCATTCACCATTTGATAAATGGTCAAAGGATATGAACAGACAATTTTTAGATGAAGAAATTAAAGACATTTCTGGTCATATGAAAAAGTGTTCTAAATCACTAATTTAAAAATATTTTTAAAATTTTATTTATTTATTATTATTAAAGATAATTTTTCAACATTGATCCTTGCATAGCCTTGGGTTCCAAATTTTCCCCTCCTTCGCCCTACCCCTTCCCTAGATGGCAAGTAATCCAATATATGTTATTTATGTTAAAATATATGTTAAATCCAATATATGCAAACATATTTGTACAATTATCTTGCGGCACAAGAAAGATCAGATCTAAAAGGAAAGAAAATGAATAAGAAAGCAAAATGCATATGAACAATAAAAAGAGTGAGAATGTTATGTTATGATCCACTCTCAGTTCCCACAGTTTTCTCTCTGGGTGTAGATGACTTTCTTCATGACAAGATCATTGATTGAAACTGGCCTCAATCACTCATTGGTGGAAAGAGTCACATCCACCAGAACTGATTGTCACATAATATTGTTGGTGCTGTGTACAATGATCTCCTGGTTCTGCTCACTAAATTACTATCAAGTAGAGAAATATAAATTAACTGTCAGGTACCATTTCACCTCTTAGGTTGACTAAGATGATAGGAAAAATGATAAATGATGGAAGGGGATGTTGGAAAACCAGGAATCTGATGCATTGTTGGTGGAATTGTGAAATGATCTAACAACTCTAGAAAGCAATTTGGAACTATGCTCAAAGGGCTATCAAATTGTACATACTCTTTGACCCAACAGTATCTCTACTAGGTCTGTGTCTCAAGGAAGTAATAAAGGAGGGGAAAAGAGCCACATGTGCAAAAAATATTTGTATCAGTATGTGTTGCAGGGGCAAGGAACTGGAAACACAGTGGATGTCTATCAGTTGAAGAATAGCTGAATAAGTTATGGTATATGAATGTAATGGAATATTATTGTTTTATAAGAAAGGATCAGAGGACTTCTGGGAGTAGAGCCAAGATGGTGGAGACAACACAGGTTTCTTTCTAATCTTCTCCTACAACCCCCAGATTAATTACCAAATCCAGGCTCTGAATTAGCTCTAGCTTGGCAGAATCCACAAATATTGGGAGTGCAACAAATCACCAGAAAAAGATAAATTTGAAGTTCACCAGAAAAAGTCTGTTTCAATCAGAAATGGGAGGGAGGGAGCCAGTGCAAGCAGCTGACCACAAATGTCAGTGCAGACAGCTCAGAGTCCCAGGGCAGTATGCAGACTCCATGTGGTGGAGGGGAAAAGGTCTGTTTCAATCAGAAATGGGAGGGAGGTAGTCAAGTGGAAGCAGGCTGAGCACAGACACCAGCACAGACCCTGGGCAATGTGGACTCTGCAGTACAGATTCCACATGGTGGAGAATCTAGAGGGAGGAATCTACAGCAGCAGTGTTGGCTGTTAGTGGTGATAAGCAAGCCAGCATATCAGCAGAAAAGTTAAAAAAAAAAACATCCAACACAAACACAAAGGTAAATAGCCAAGCCCAAAATGCCAGAATCTCACAGGACCTGGTCATGCCCATCCAGCACCAGGAGTGAGTCAGCACCAACCCAGTGCAGCAGAAGTCACAGCTAGAGGAAGTTGCTGCTTGTGGAGGAAGCTTGGAAAACCTCTCTTCCCCTAAAAGCAGAACTTACCTTTTTTTTTTTTAAATGAGTAAAAAAGTAAAGAGAACTCTGAAGACAGACAGCTTCTATGGTGAAAGAAGAACAGATATCAAACCCTGAGGAGACTAAAGGTAGAT
This sequence comes from Sminthopsis crassicaudata, assembly GCF_048593235.1. Lineage (NCBI taxonomy): Eukaryota > Metazoa > Chordata > Mammalia > Dasyuromorphia > Dasyuridae > Sminthopsis > Sminthopsis crassicaudata. The sequence goes on from NC_133617.1 coordinate 632,143,775, forward strand.
TGTCTCCAGATGAAACCCCAAAAAGTGATATAATCATGTCCTCATCACACAAGTCTCTTCTAAAAGAAATTAAAAAGGATCTTAAAAGAGGTAGAAGAAAAATGGGAAAAGGAAATGAAAACTTTGCAAGAGGTTTTGGAAAACTCATTAAAAGATAGATTTGATAAAACAGAAAAAGAAAAAAAAAACTCCCAGAAAAACAGAATGTGAAACAGAAAAAGAAAATAACTCCTTAAAAAACAGAATGTGAAATGGAAAAAAAAACTCCTAAAAAACCAAATTCGTGAAATGGAAACAAAATAGAACAAAACAACTCATTTAAAAATTCAATTGAACAAATACAAAAAGAAGTAAAAAAAAGTAAATGAAGAAAATTCACCAGAATTCAGAATTGAACAAATGGAAATGAATGACTCAATGAGACAAGAACCAGTCAACCAAAACCAAAAAAAAAAAAAAAAAAAAAGAAAAGAAAAAATAGAAAAAAAATGTAAACTACCTAATTGGGAAAACAACTGACCTGGAAAATAGATCTAGGAGAGACAATCTAAGGATTATTGGACTACCTGAAATTCATGAGGAAAAAAGAGCCTAGACACTATTTTTCAGGAAATCATCAAAGAGAACTGCCTGGATGTCATGAAATCAGAAGGTAAAATGACCATTGAAAGAATTCATCAAACACCTCCTGAAAGAGACCCCAAAATTAAAACCCCAAGGAATATCATGGCTAAATTTCAGAACTATTGGAAAAAGTATTTTCCAATACTTTTGGAAAAAATATTACAAGCAACCCGAAAGAAGGGAATTGTAAGAGGAAAAAAAAGGGGAAAGTGGAGGTACAATGAGGGAAATCACATCTCAGGAAGAGGCAAAGAAAACCTATAATAATCAGGAAAGAAAGGAGGGAGATAAATACTGTGTGAATCTTACTCTCATCAGATTTGTCTAAAAAAAAAAATATTAGATATATTTGGTTTTACCTAGAAACTTCTCTCACCTTATAGAAGGCAAAAAAAGGCTAAATAGAAAGGAAAACAAAAATAGTAGAGGAAAGGTATAAGAAAAGGGGAGGGTCTCTAAAGGGGGAGGTCTCCTTGAGGCAAGTAGTGCTCCTAAGTAAAATGCTGGGGAGGAGGGAAAGGGGAAAAGGAAAGAAAAAAAGTATAATTTGGGGTTAATAAGATGGCAGGAAATAAAGAATTAGTAGTTTTAACTGTAAATGTGAATGGGGTGAACTCTCCCATAAAATGTAAGCAGATAGCAGACTGGATTAAAAATCAGAATCCTACAATATGCTGTTTACAAGAAACACATTTAAAGCAGAATGATACATACAGAGTAAAGGTAAAAGGCTGGAACAGAATCTATTATGCTTCAAGTGATGTAAAAAAAGCAGGGTAGCCATCCTGATCTTAGATCAAGCAAAAGCAAAAATTGATCTAATTAAAAGAGATAAGAAAGGAAACTATATCTTGCTAAAGAGTACCATAGATAATGAAGCAATATCAATATTAAACACAAGCAGCAAGTGGTGTAGCATATAAATTCTTAAAGAAGAAGTTGAGAGAGTTGTAAGAAGAAATTGACAGCAAAACTATTATAGTGGAGAGATCAATAAAATTGAAACTAAAAAAACTATTGAATTAATAAAACTAAGAGATGGTTTTATGAAAAAAACAAAGAAATAGATAAACTTTTAGTTAATTTGATTAATAAAAGGAAAGAGGGAAATCAAATTGTTTAAAAAATGAAAAGGGAGAACTATTCTACCAATGAAGAAGAAATTGGGGCAATTATTAAGAGTTACTTTGCCCAACTTTATGCCAATAAATTTGACAACTTAAGTGAAATGGAGGAATACCAAAAATATATATTGCCCAGATTAACAAAAGAGGAAATAAATTACTTAAGTAAAATAGTCCCATTTTGGAAAAAGAAATAGAACAAGCTATTATTCAACTCCCTAAGAAAAATTCCCAGGACCAGATGGATTTATATGTGAATTCTACCAAACATTTAAAGAACAATTAACTCCTATATTATATAACTATTTGAAAAAATAGGGAATGAAGGGATCCTATCATATTCCTTTTATGACACAGACATGATACTGATACCTAAACCAGGTAGAATGAAAACAGAAAAAGAAAATTATAGACCAATCCCCCTAATGAATATTGATGCAAAAATATTAATTAAATATTAGCAAAGAGATTACAGAAAATTATCTCCAAGATAATACAGCATAACCAACTAGGATTTACACCAGGAACACAGGGCTGGTTCAATATTAGGAAAACTATTAGCATAATTGACTACATCAACAATCAAATTAACAAAAACCATATGATTATCTCAATAGATGCAGAAAAAGCATTTGATAAAATCCAACACCCATTCCTAATAAAAACACTAAAGAGTATAGGAATAAATGGACTTTTCCTTAAAACAGTCAGTAGCATCTATGTAAAACCATCAGTAAGCATCATATGTAGTGGTGATAAACTGGAAGCATTCCCAATAAAATCAGAGGTGAAAGAAGGTTGCCCATTATCACTGTTACTTCAATATTATATTAGAAATGCTAGTTTTGGCAATAAGAGATGAAAATGAGATTAAAGGAATTAAAGTAGGTAATGAGGAAACCAAATTATCACTTTTTTGCAGATGATGTGATGGTATACTTAGAGAACCCTAGAGAATCAACTAAAAAACTACTAGAAATAATCCACAACTTTAGCAAAGTTGCAGGATACAAAATAAATTCACATAAATCATCAGCATTTTTATATATCACTAACTAAATCCAACAGCAGGAGATATAAAGGGAAATTCCACTTAAAATAACTGTCGATTGTATAAAATATTTGGGAATCCATCTGCCAAGGGAAATCAGGAACTATATGAGCAAAATTACAAAACACTTTCCACACAAATAGAGTCAGATCGAAGCAATTGGAAAAATATCAAGTGTTTTTGGATTGGTCAAGTGAATATAATAAAGACAATAACAACACTACCTGAACTGATCCATTTATTTAGTGCTATACCAATCAAACTCCCAAGAAACTATTTTACTGACCTAGAAAAAATAACAAAATTCATCTGGAAGAACAAAAGGTCAAGAATTGCAAGGGAACTAATGAAAAAAAAAACACCAAATGAAGGTGGCCTAAGCTGTACTAGATTTAAAACTATATTATAAAGCAGCGGTCATCAAAACCATTTGGTACTGGCTAAGAACTAGAGAAGTTGATCAGTGGAATAGGTTAGATTCACAGAATAAAATAGTCAATGACTATAGCAATCTAATATTTGATAAACTTAAATGCCCCAGCTTTGGGGATAAGAATTCACTATCTGACAAAAACTGCTGGGAAAATTGGAAACTAGTATAGCAGAAAGTAGGTATAGACCCACACCTAACTCTGTATACCAAGATAACGTTGAAATGGGTTCATGATCTAGACGTAAAGAATGATATTATAAACAAATTAGAAGAACATAGGATAATTTACTTCTCATATTTGTAGAGGAGGAAGGAATTTGTGACCAAGGAAGAACTAGAAATCATTATTGATCACAAAATAGATAATTTTGATTACATTAAATTAAAAAGATTTTGTATAAACAAAACTAATGCATATAATATTAGAAGGGAGGCAATAAACTGGGAAAACATTTTTACTTCCAAAGGATCTGATAAAGGCCTCATTTCTAAAATATATAGAGAACTGACTCAAATTTACAATAGTTCAAGTTATTCTCCAATTGATAAATGCCAAAAGATATGAACAATTTTCAGATGAAGAAACTGAAACTATTTGTAGTCACATGAAAAGTTGCTCCAAATCACTATTGATTAAAAAAATGCAAATTAATACAACTCTGAGATACCACTACACACCTGTCAGATTGACTAAGATGACAGGAAAAGATAATGACAAATGTTGGAGGGGATGTGGGAAAATTGGGACACTGATACATGTTGGGGGAGTTGTGAATGTATCCAACCATTCTGGAGAGCAGTTTGGAACTATGCTCAAAAAGTTATCAAACTGTGCACACCCTTGATCCAGCAATGTTACTACTGGGATTATATCCCAAAGAGATCTTAAAGGAGGGAAAGAGATCCATATTTGCAAAAATGTTTATGGTAGCCCTCTCTGTAGAGGCAAGAAAATGGAAACTGAGTGGATGTCCATCAAATGGAGAATGGCTGAATAAATTGTGTTATATGAATGCTATAGAACATTATTATTCTGTAAGAAATGACAATCAGGATAATTTCAGAAAGGCCTGGAGAGACTTACCTGAACTGATGCTAAGTGAAATGAGCAGAACCCAGGAGATCATTATTCATGACAACAACAAGAATATAGGACGATCAATTCTGATGGACGTGGCTCTCTTCAACATTGAGATGATTCAAACCAGTTCCAGTTGTTCAGTGATGAAGAGAGCCATCTACACCCAGAGAGAGAACTATGGGAACAAAGTGTGAAACTCAACATAGCATTCTCACTCTCTCTCTTGTTATTTGTTTGCATTTTGTTTTCTTTCTCAGTTTTTCTTTTCAAAACTTCCTTCTTGATCTGATTTTTCTTGTGCAGCAAAATAACTATATAAATATATATACATATATTGGATTTAACATGTATTTCAATATATTTAACATGTATTGGACTACTTGAGTTAGGGGAAGGAGGAGGGGCAAGGAAGGGAAAATTTGGAACAAAAGATTTTGCATTTACCCATGAATAATAATTAAAAAATGGATCAGCAGGATGATTTTAGAAAGTCTTGGAGAGACTTACATTAACTTATGCTAAGTGAAATGAGTAGAATCAAAAGAACATTATACACAACAAGAAGAATATATGTGATGATCAAATAAGATAGACTTGGCTCTTTTCAACAATGAGGTGATTAAGGCCAGTTTCAATAGGCTTGTGATGGAGGCAGCCATTTGCATCCAGAGAGAAGACTATGGGGATATCACAACATATATTGTTGTTTGCTTCCTTGTGTTTTTTTCTTTCTCATTTTCCCCTGTTTGATGTGATTTTTCTTGTGCAACATGATAAATGTGGAAATATGTTTAGAAGAATTGTACATGTTTAACCTATATTGGATTATTTGCTTTCTAGGGAAGAGGAAAGATGAGGAGGGAGGGAGAAAAATTTGCAAGGGTAAATGTTTAAAACTATCTTTGCATATATTTTGAAAAATATAAGGGTATTATTATTTTAAAAAGAATATAGAGAGTATAACAAAATGTAAAACAGATAGTTTTGAGTATTTAAAATTAAAAATATTTTGTACAAAAAAACCTAATTGTAATCAGATTGGAAGGGAGGAAGAAAATTAGGGAAATTTTTTTGCAATATATATCTCAGATAAAGGCCTTAATTCTGAAATATATAAAGAACTGAATCTAATTTATAAAAATACAAGTCATTATCCAATTGATAAATGGCCAAAGGATATAAACAGGAAGTTTTTTGATTATCTAAGCTAACTATAGTCATGAAAAAAATGCTCTAAACCATAATTAGAGAAATACAAATTAAAACAGCTCTGAGGTACCACCACACACCTTTCAAATTGGCTAAGATGATAGGAAAAGTAGTTCAAGGGAACTAATGAAAAAAAAAATCAAATGAAGGTGGCCTAAGCTGTACTAGATCTAAAACTATATTATAAAGCAGTGGTCTGCTTGAGAGGATATGGGAAAATTGGGACACCAATCTATTGCTGGTGGAGTTGTAAACTGATCTAACTATTCTGGAGAGCAATTTGGAACTATGACCAAAGGCTATAAAACTGTGTATACCCTTTGATCTAGCTTTGTCACTACTGGGTTTATATCTGAAAGAGATCATAAAAGAGTGGAAAAGACCTACATGTGCAAAAATGTTTGCAGCAGCCCTTTTATAGTGGCAAGGAATTGGAAACTGAGTGAATGCCTATCAATTGGAGGATGTTTGAATAAGTTATGGTATTTGAAGTAATGGAATATTATCATTCTATAAGAAATGATGAGCAGGCTGATTTCAGAAAAGCCTGAAAAGACTGATGCTGAGTGAAGTGAGCCAAGCCAGAACAACACTGGACACAGTAACAGACAGATTATGTGATAATCAGTTATCACAGACTTAATTCTTCTCAACAATACAGTGATCCAAAATGATTCCAATAAATTTTGGATGTAAAATACCATCTGAATTTAGAGAGAGACCTATGGAGACTTAATGTAAATGGAAGCATTTTATTTTTACCTTTTTTATTTGCTTTTTCTTTCTTGTGGTTTTTCACATTTGTTCTGATTTTTATTTCACAATATGACTAATATGGAAATATGTTGAAAATGACTATAATGTATATGTTATATTGCTTGCTGTCTTGGGGAGGAGGGAAGGGTAAGGAGGAAGAAAATATTTGGAATTTAAAACAAAGATGAATGTTGAAAACTGTCTACACATGTAGACATATAGACATTTTTCTTTAGAAAAATAAAATGCTACTGAGAAAAATAAAACAAAAGAAAGAAATCTTATACAGGGTAGTTTTTCTACTTGTAATTTAGCATCATGTTGGGCATATAATAAGTACTAGACAAACGCTTTTTATTTACAGAGTGGACTGGCCAATAAAGGCTAGCAAGTTAACCATGTGTGGATGTTCTCCAACCTGGTTTCAGTTTAACTGTTTATGTGAAAATTATGTGGATCTAGTTTCTGATCATAAGTGAATCAGGGGGTTGGTACTGTATGAAGATGATGGGTCTTTTAAATGGCCACAGATCTGGAAATGCTATGCTGTACCCAAGTGTGTAATTTCTCTCCTTTGTAGCTGCAAAGAAAGAAGTCTACTTTGATCTAGTCTTAAGAGTCAGTTGAAGAAGATATCAACTCTAAGCATATGGCTATTTCTGTCTTTTCTATTATTCTTTTTTGACATTAGGTGATTAAGTACTCCAAGGTAGATATGTCTAGGAAATGACTTTTTAAGTTTGGAGATACAGAGTTTCTAAGAGAGGTCTTACTAGTACCCAGAGATGGCAGCAGAGTCCGTTGGAGACTGCAGAAGGAACCACAGAAAATGAGAAATGACAATGTGTCCTTGACATATGGGTATGCCAAGATAACAACTTTGTGAGCATTGTAACATCTGGAAAGGTTTCAGGATGACCTTTGAGTGGCTTAACCCAGAGGAGGCTAAACTTGTTGATAAACCATCATGGCAACTGGTAACAACTTTCCCCAGCTTTCCAACAGCACAGTGACCTGAATGGCTAAAAAACTGTACCCCAAAAGAAACAAGCTCAATTGACACATCTATCCAGTGCAAATCTCATACTCTAGAAGAAGTCAGCTAAGAATAGCAGAGTGATTAATCCACCACTAATGCCATGTGTAGAAGGCCCTCAGAGCTTTATAAAAGGAGAAAAGGACTTCAGAGGATAAGAGTTAGAAGGCATCTATGACATGGGGAGGATGAAAGGAAGAAAAAAAGAACAAAATAAAAAAGTGCACAACAGAGAACAAAAGAATAACTTACAAGAAAGTAAAGAAAAAATGGACAGTTGTGAATATTATTTTACTATTATATATCCTTTTTTGACCTGGAAATTCATTGTTATATTCTAAATCCTCCCTGACATTCTGCTGGGCATGAGACAATGTCTGTATTGTTTTATCTTTCTTTTCTATTAAATTAAAAATTAATTTTACAAAAGGAGTTCAAATCCTTTGGAGAGTACTAAAATGCTAAAGCTCAGTTGTGAACTACTTACTATGTTATTAGGCACTCTGCCAAGTACTAGGGATATAAAGAATGGCAAAAACATTTTCCTATCTCACAAAGAGCTCACAACTCTTTCTTAAAGGAGACAATAAATACATAATTAAGTACATGTAAGATATCTACATAGTAGATAGGAGGCCATCTCAAAGGGAAAGCACTAAAAGTCATATTTTTGGAACTGATGCACTATGATTATCTAATAAATGAGTGCTACTGCCATTCTGTCTTTACCAGACTAATGAAAAATGACTTTCTTTTTCTCAAAGTGTTTACTGAATTACACCTAAATATTTTATTCCTGATGGACTAATTATTCCCAAACAGTATTTCATTTACCCTTGATCACCATAAAATCAAGTTCTCTGTACATCATCAAAAGCCAAAACTTTAACTATGCCATCACCTTTCACCTATGAACAACCTAGAGAACCTCAGCTGGGTCAGGTATTCCTTGATAATGTATAAGAACTCTAGCCTAATTATCACCAATCTCCCATTGTTATACCCATTAAAAAGTTGCCCAAAGTGATTTTCAAAATTAATTGTAAATACTGAAATGTCTACTTTGAAAAACAGCAATGACAAGGCAATTAAGAGTTTTACCCCAAACTGCAGGCCAACACAGTTCATCATTCTCTAGCTGTGGTTAGATATCAGGATCAACAAAAATATAAATTTGCGAAAATCAGTGCTTACCTTTCTTTTCAAAGTTGATTATGAGCAGAATTCCTAATGCCATTGCAACATTTGACAGCAGACAAGATAATAACTTCTGGCCAAAAGACAAGTAGTTATAACGAGATTCAATAATGAAATATGGGATGTAGATAATAAAGTAGAGGAAGCCTCCTGTAGTAGCAGCTAAATTGGCTACAGATTCAGAATAAGAAAAGAAATAATTTATGTAACATGAACAGAAAAAATATCCTTTGGTATATTATTTATTTATTTATTTTTTGCTGAAGCAATTGGGGCTAAGTGAGTTGCTTGGGTCACACAGCTAGGAAGTATTATTTGTCTGAGGTCAGATTTGAACTTAGTCCTCCTGACTTCAGGGCCAGTGTTCTATCCACTGCACCATACAGCTGTTCCCAGTGTTTATATTTTTAAAATTAAAATTACATAGCAAGTGAAAATGTTATTAAATAAAGATTCTGTTATGTATGTTTTCTTGTCTTCTTTGGAAGTACATTTTCCATTGTGACATGGCATATAATATATCCTGGTGTAACTTAGACTTAACATCACTCTAGTGGTCTATCAAGTAATGCTTTACACTGAAGTAGGTCTATCATATGTACTGTTGATATATCTTTGCTATGAATGGTTCCCTAAATTTATTTCCTGGATTGCTGAATAAATAATTTTTGTTCTATTAAATTCTGATTTTATTTTGATTATGTGATATACAATTGCAGATGTAAAGTGTACTACAGTTAATTTTGAAGAGGTGCAAAATTCCTGAACTAGAGAAAACTATAGCTCCAATCCAAATAGCTTTTAACCAATAAATCCAGATAGGATGAATACCTGCAGGGCAGGACAGAAATCATCATTGTATTCTCATCCAAGGGACATAGAAGATTGTGACTATCCTGGGAAAAGACAATAACCCCTACTCCCATTCTGAAGGAGGGAAAGACAAAATTTATTCAGAAGAAATAAGGGAACGGTTCATTCACAAGCACAGGCAGAGTGATCTGCAAATGGAGAAAGAGAGGAAAGAGAGACATCTGCTTCATAGTACAATAGCCACAGAATTGCTGGAGAGATACTAGTGAGACCAAGAAAGCATAAGTGGGAGCTGATCTACCACAGAACTTACTTCCCATTTTTTTGTTTCTTTTAAATATTCTGCAAAGTTTTCTATATTGGTTAGTTGTCCCAAGCGTGATAAGAGTATGGCCAGCTTATATCATGAACTCATTAAACAGGTTAGGTTGCAGTAGAACTGGGTTTATTTGACCAATCATCAAACTAACTTAAAATATACATGCATTATGTTGACCATTTTAAGTGCTACAACTCCAGAAAAAAATTACAGACATTTACAAAAAGAAAATAAATAAAAAATCTTAAATGTTTACAGCAAAATTATGAAATAAAATAATCCCACAAAACAGTGAATTGTGTAAGATAAGTGAAAAAATAAAAATTGTTGTGAACTATCTTACAAAGTCAATTGTTGCATCTAATATTTCCATTTATAAAACAGGGTAACAAATACAATTTTGATTTTACATTTGAAATATTATACAAAACAAGACTTTTCTAAAATTCAGCCTTATTTTTTTCATTCTATCAGGAGCAGGTTGTAAACTCCGGGCTAGCTCCCTGGAGGCCTCAAGAACAGCCAGAGTCAGGATAAGTAAAAGTCCTTGATTTTTAGGGGGAGAAATGAAGGAGACAGACAAACTGCTACAGGCTCACCACCAGCCTTTTTCCTCCTCATCCTGCCGAAAAATGAGTCTGGCTCTTTTCACACCACCCTCTAATCCCTCCTACGATTATCTGTATACACCAAACATTGAGCCAGCAAAGGAAACTGTAAGAAGGGCCATTTTCCCAAACATATGCTAATAGAATCATTGTCCAATAGGTAATTAACCTTAAGTGCTCAATTATCTGATTCAAACACACCTTTTAAGAGTTTCAGCCCTTTAGAGCAGGCGTTCAAAACAATTTTACTGCAAGATTCCACAGAAATTTTGTTTAAGGTGAATTAAAGTTTCTACCACTGAAGTGGTTTGAGAACCACTATCGACTGAGACTTACAAACATCACATTTACATGCTGTGTTTTTTTCTGATTCTACCCTCCTTCCAGTCTTGTATACTGAGTTGTACTGTCCAATATGGGACATTTTGATTGACACTACTTCATGCAACATGCAGGCATGGGGCTTTAAGACAACAATAGATTTTTTTTTTTTAAAGTGCTGCTTACTAAGCCTACCTACATCAAGTACCCTGTATATGTACATATTTTTGCAGCCAGAAATCATAAATTTTGACAAGGTTGTTGCATTGAACATTATTTCCAATAAATGTCAGGAAGAGTTGTCATTTTTCAGCATAAAAAGTTTGTAAAGCAATATAAACTAACTAGAAAAGCTCCCTAAAAGCTGCTCCTCTTTTAGATTTTCATGGAGCTCTTCAAACTAAGTGTTAAGGTTGACAAGAATAAAGGAAAATGTACAGGACAAGTCTTAATGAATAGGAAATGTATAAGTTTTATGAATATTCAGAGAGAAATCACCACAAAGACATTATGATGGTATGGAAAGATCAATGAATTTGAAGTCATGAGACCTGAATTCAAATACCAGTTCTTTAACACAACAACTGTGTGACTTAATTACTTAAACTAAGCCACTTAAATTTTCTGATTTTCAGTTTTCTGATCTATAACATTATTATTATTCTAACCCACTTCATTAGGTTTTTCTTTGGAAGGTACTGTGCAAACCTTGAAGTGCTATCTATATAAATATATATTATTATTAACATTTCTACCTGGAAATTTAGAAAATTCAACTGAAATCATTGCTGTAGTCTCTTCCACATACTTAATTATCCAGTGGCCTCTTTGTTGTCACTAACACGAAACAATCCATCTCCAAATTCTAGGCATTTTCACTGGCTCTCTCCCATGTGAGAAATGCTTTCCTCATCTCTGCTTCCTGGCTTCTTTAGCTTTTTTCAATTCCTAGCTAAAATCCCACCTTCTATAATGTCTCCCAATATCCTTTCATACTGATGGCTTTCTTCTGTGATTATCTCCAACTCATCTTGTATAAATCTGGCTTTCTTTTCAAATTCTTTTCAAATACATAGGTCTTTTATCTTCCCCATTAGACTGTGAACTCTTTGAGAGCAAGGTTTGGGTTTGGGGGGATTTTTTTTTTTTTTTGGTGAGGGGGCAAGTTGTCTTTCCTTGTAATCCTAATGTTTAGCACAATTCTTAGCACAGAGTGGTACTTTATAAATGTTTACTTGATGCTATATGGAAGTTACAACTATTTTATTGTTAGTAAACTGACCATCACCCTTCATATCTTTTACTTCCTATATTCAAAAAATCTGGCTCCCAAAAGACAATGTATCCATTGTCACTCTCTCCAGATGAACCTTCCAGCATGCCCTTCCAACATAGTAAGTCAGGAGCAAAGAACAATTTTTAAACCTTTTATTGCTACTTCTGGACCCTTTCCCTGTACTTACCTTTATTAAAGAATGTGCTGATCATGAAGCCAAAGGAGATGGAGGATGTTGCAAAACACATCAGAAAGAAAAATATCAAAACTGGGTTACTTTTGGTGAATACTGCCATATCATTTTTCACCTAAGAAAGATTTATTAAAATATTTTGGTTATACATATTATTCTTGTTACAGGAAGTCAGGAAACTGTAGAGTATAAAATAGATTCTTCAAAATTACAGCAGTTCTACTACAACTAATAACCATTTCCCAGGAATTAAAACCAAATAAAAAGAAAATCAAACTTCAAAAAGAAAATTAAACTCCATTTGCATCTATAGATAAGAATGAAGGCTACCATGACTCTAATTAGTTGTAAAGGATTATTTTTAAAAAACCAAACAAATGTGAAGGATTTGCCTAGAGTTTAAAAAATCATTACAAAATGATTTTCATTATCCATGAATAAAACTTCCCTCCCAATGGAAGATAAAGAAAATAGGCATAACTAAACACTTGCCTTGATATGAAAGAGAATAGTGATAAAAAATATAACAATGAAGAAGGTAATAAAAAACACAAGAAACCAGGAAAACCAGTGTAGCCAGTTGCAGAGTCCCATTATTCGCATATACTCCTATCAGGAAAAAAAGAAATTAATGTTATTTAACCTAATAAGCAAACCATTAATAAAACTTCAGCAAAGTAACTGGTCAGACTAATTTTTTGATTCTTATTTTAATTCAGCTATTTCTGAGGGCTTATAAGAATATTTCTGTACATGCAAGCAAGAACGAAAAGGAATAAATAAATACCATTGATTTTTGCAAAAGTTTAATCTTCTATAAAATGAGACCTAGAGAAACATTAAAGTACTTTCCTAAAATTATACAGGTTCTAAATACCAGAGATAGAATTTAAATTCAAGTTTCCCAATTACAAATCTAATTCTTAAAAAACCCCAACTACACTACACTATCATCTAAATCTTATGCTGTTGTAATTACCACTTAAAAACTAAAAGAGAAATATTAAAGCTATGCATACACTACACACTACAACCAAGTTAGAACATAATTCTTAAAAATATGGATCTAATCAACCCATTAGCATTTTTTATGAATCTACAATGTTCCAGGAGTTACGCTAGATGCCGGAGGATATAGTGACAAAGATGAAAGAATCTTTGACCCATTCTATTAAGGGAGACATGTACATACATATATACATACTTATGTGTATATACTATTTACATGTCTCTATATACACACAAAGTATCTACAAAATAATTTGGAGTGGAAGCACTATAAGATGGACACCAAGCCAGGAGAAGAACAGGTAAGAATTGGCATCTTTGTCACTCATTACTCAATTCAGAGTCACAGATTCAGGGCCAACTAAGGACTTACACACAACAAGGACTTATGTGGCTTTCCCAAGCAGGGAACATTAGGTGGTATACTGAGAAAGAAGAAATTAAAAATTTTTTCACACAGCAGCTATGTGACTCAGAATGAAAGAGCAGAGTGGGATCTCAGCTCCAAGGTCTAACCCAGTTTTCATAAGAATTAAACACAGAAGGAACCCCTAACCAAAGGGAAGACTATATATCTGCTACTTTAACAAACAGACCTCTCCAGCTAGCTAACAGGCAGAATTTAGCAGTAGTTTTTTTGTTTAAAATAATGAAAACAATAATTCCTCCAAATTACATGTAAAAACAATTTTAAACATTCTTTTAAAAATTTTGAGTTATAAATTTTCTCCTTCCTTCCCTCACCTACCTCTTCCTTGGGATGGGAAGCAATTTGAAATAGATTATACAAGTGCAATCATGCTTATTCCATATTTGTCATGAATGAAAGAAGACACAGACCCAAAGGAAAAAAAAACCTTCAAGAATAAAATTAAAAATAGTATGCATTTAAACTCCATTATTTTTTTCCTCTGGAGATGGATAGCATAGCATTTTTCATCATGAATCCTTTGGAATTATCTTAGATCATTGTATTGCTGAGGATAGCTAAGTAATTCACAGATAATCATCATACGATATTGCTGTTACCATATGTAAAGTACAATGTTTTTCTGGTTCTGCTTACTTCACTTTGCTTCAGTTTGTATAAGTCTTTGCAGATTTTTCTGAAAAGAACCTGTTCATTATTTGTTACAGAACAAGAGTATTCCATTATAATCATACACCTCAGTTTGTTCAGCCATTCCTCAACTGATCGACATTCCCTCAATTTTCATTTCTTTATCATAATTACAAAAAGAGGTGCTGTACATATTTCTGTACTAATGTGTCCTTCCCCGTGACCCTGTTTTGTGTTTTTAAAATTTATTTGAGATACAGATCTAGTAGTGATAGTGATAGTCAATGGGTATACACAGTTTGATTATTTCCAAATTGCTCTCCAGAATGGGTGGGTCAAGTTAACAATTCCACCAAAAGTGATTTAATGTATGAATTTTCTCACAATCCTTCCAACATTTATTGTTTCTCTTTTCTGTAATATTAGCCAATCTGAAAGGTACAATATGGTATCTGAGAGTTGCTTTAATTTGCATTTCTCTAATCAATAGGAATTTAGAATGTTTTTTTTTTCATATAACTATAGCTACCTTTGATTTCTTTATCTAAAAACCATCTGTTTATATCTGACCATTTATTAATTGGGAAATAAATTATATTCTTATTTGAATCCATTGAAACCAATATATAGATATTTGAGAAATTGGGTCTTTATCAGAGATACTAGCTTTAAAAACTATATTCCAATTTTCTGTTTTCCTTCCTTCCTTTCTTGGTTTTATTGATTTGGTTCATTTGGTTTGTTCTTTGATTTTTTAACTTGTAAGTAGTAATGCTGCCTCTTATTTGGTCATAAATCCCTTCCTTTTCTATAGATCTAACAGATAAACTATTTTTTACTCTCCTAATCTGCTGATGGTATCACTTTATTTTTAAATTATGGACCCATTTTTATTTCATCTTGGTTTATGGTGGAAGATGATATTCTA
Source organism: Sminthopsis crassicaudata (assembly GCF_048593235.1). Lineage (NCBI taxonomy): Eukaryota > Metazoa > Chordata > Mammalia > Dasyuromorphia > Dasyuridae > Sminthopsis > Sminthopsis crassicaudata. The sequence continues at coordinate 632,158,812 of NC_133617.1, forward strand.
TCCTACTTTCTGTTATACAATTTTTGTTTTCCCAGAAGATTTTATCAAATACTGAGGTCTTGTTCTGAAATGTGGGTTTTTTTGGTTTATCAAACACTAGATAACTATGGTTATTTACTACTGAATCCTAATCTATTCCACTAATCTACCACTCTATTTCTTAACCAGTGTCAGATAGTTTTGATGATTACTGCTTTATAATACAATTTGAAATCCAGTACTAGTTGGCCACCTTCCTTCACATTTGGTTTAATTATTTCCTTAAATCCTTGAACTTTTGCTCTTCCAGATGAATTTTATTAAGATTTTTTTTTAGCCTTATAAAATAATTCTTTCATTTAGTTATGGCACTGAAAAAGCAAATAAATTTAGGTAGAATCGTCATTTTTGTTACATTGGCTTGACCTATCCATCAGCACTTATATTTTTATGATTGTTTAGATATGACTTTATTTGTGTAAAAAGTGTTTTGTAATTTGTTCAAATAATTCTTGGGTACATTTTGGCAGGGAAAGTGCCAATTATTTTATATTGTCCTTTGTTATTTTAAATAAAATTTCTCTTATCTCTTGATTCTGGACTTGATAACATAAAGATAAATTTACATTTAATATACAAATGATAATATGTCATTATATGTAATATATAATAATTTTATATTACAATATAAATTACAATTACATTTCTTATTAATGTTATATTATAATATAATGTATAATATAAAAAATGCTGATGATTTATGAGTTATTTTATGTCCTGCAGCTTTGCTAAAATTAATTATTTCAATTAGATTTTTAGTTGATTCTCTAGGAATATCATCATATGATAAACAAAGAACAATAATTTTGTTTCCTCATTGCCCATTCTAATTCCTTCAATTTCTTTTTGTTTTCTTATTGCTGTGCCAACATTTATAGCATAATATTAAATAACAGTGGTCATAATGGGTTATCCTTGCTTCACTCTTTATTTTATTGGGAAAATTTTAACTTATCCCCATTACCATTAAGATTTGGTGATGGCTTTAGATAGCTACTAGTTATTGTTTTGTTTTTGGTCTCTTTTGTATTTATTTATTATTAAAGCTTTTTTATTTTTCAAAACATATCCATGGATAATTCTTTGGCATTAACGCTTGCAAAACCATGTGTTTAAAGGTTTTGCAAAATCACCCCCTCCCTTAAATGGCAAGTAGTCCAATATATATTAAACATGGTAGAAATATATGTTAAATCCAACATATGCATACATATTTTCCTTGCTACACAAGGAAAATCAAATCATACTGAAAAAATGATAAAGAAAATAAAATGCAAACAAACAATGAGAAGAGAGAAAATGCTATGATGTGAACCACACTCAGTTCCCACAATCCTCTCTCTGGGTTACTATTTATTATTTTAAGGAAAGTTAAATTTGTTTCTATGCTCTCTAGGGTTTTCTAATAGAAATGAGTATCATATTTTGTCGAAAGCTTTTTCTAGTAGTTTTCTGTTACTTAGATCCAAACACAGGTAAGGTAGAGCTTGTAGAGCTCAGAGAAGTAAGACAGAAATCAATAGATTGCAATAGATCAGGTAACTGAGACTACTAAAAGTCTATTATTCCATGAAATCCTAGAATAATACAATACTTAGTATTCTCAAGAAAGCAGAAACAGAACTGGCCTGGACCTTCCTTCCAGAAGCAAAGAAGAGACCAGTCTTAAAACACCAAATCTAAATTCAGGTAGTAGGCCTGAAGAATGGTTAAAAAAAAAAGAAACTACAATAAAAACCTATTATAGTGATAGGGAAAGTCAAGTCATAAAACCAAAGAAGAAAATTACTCCAAAACAACTATAAGTAAAGTCTCAGAAAAAATACATGGTCACAAATTTAATTACAATTCCAGAAGGAAATGAAACAAGAATTTTGATGTTAAGACTTAAAATATTTTAAACAATGGTTGAGCTGAAGGGATGGAAAAGGGGGAATAAAGGAAAACTATGGAAAACAGAATTAAAAAGGGAATTATCAGCCTGGAATAAAACATGCAAAACCTTGATCAAGGGACAAATTCCCTGAAAATTAGAATGGAACAAATAGAAGCCAATTACTCTGTAAGTAAACAAGAAATTAATAAGGTATAATGCTAAAAATTCTGAAGAAAATTTAAAGTGTCTCAAAGCAAAAACAACTGACATGGAAAAGAGATTGAGGAGAAAAGTTTAAGAATCACTGGAGACCAAGATGGATGAGTAAAGGGCCAAAATGATGGAGTAAAGGCTGGAAGCCCCTTGAGCTCTCCCAATATCTCTTTAAAACAACATGAAACCAAGCCTGCACAGATTCTGGAATGACAGATACAAAGAGACAAAATGAAACAATTTTCCAGCTCAATATAGGTTGTAAGGACTTCAAGAAAGGTCAGTCTCACTAGAAAGAAAGGGATACACTGTTCAGCTCTGGGACTGCCAGTGAGAGGGTCTTAATCAACAACTGATCCCTCCTGTTCTGGCTCAATAAAACAGTAGCATAACAGAGCAGTGGAGCAGCCTCCAATCGCAATGCATAAGGAAAATTGCCACCCTAGATAACCAGGCAACAACAGGTAGGACTAGATCAGGCTACCCTCATAGCTGTGAGCAAGTCACCAAACACAAGGGTGCCCTGTGCTAAAAGTCAAAGCTCAAAACTGCATAAGAAGCTTGTGCATGCCCCATACCCTAGGAAAAGAGCTAAACTTGTAAAGTCACAAAATAGGGGAAAAAAGAAAGAAAGTGAGCAAGAACAAACAAACAAACAAACAAACAAAACAAAACAAAAAAACCCAGATAGCTACTATGGTGATAGAGAAAACCAAAATACCAATTCAGGAGAGGACAAAATGCCTACATGTGAAACATCAAAGGGAAATATGAACTGGTTTCAAGCCTAAAGAGTTTTCTTGGAAAAACTCATAAAGGATTTTAAAAGTCAAATAAGAAAGATAGAAAAAATGGGAAAATAAATGAGAAACATACAAGAGAGACTCAACAATCTGAAAAAAAGGAAGGATAAAAATTGATTGAAGAAAACAATTGCTTAAAAATAAAACTGGCCAAATGCAAAAAAAAATCCACTGAAGAAGCTAATTCCTTAAAAAACATAACTGACCCGATGCAAAAAACAAATTCACTAAAGAAAACAACACCTTAAAAGCAGAATTAATCAAATAGAAAAGGAGATACAAAAGCTAACTGAAGAAAATCATACAATGACTCTCTGAGAAATCAAGAATCACTCAAATTAAAAAGAACAAAAAATAAAAGAAAATATAAAATACTTCATTTGAAAAATTGACCTGGTAAACAGATCCAGGAGAGACAATTTAAAAATTACTGGACTACATGAAAGCTGCAATCAAAAAAAAGAGCCGTAGCCATGACAGCATTTTTCAAGAAATCATCAAAGAAAATTTCCCTGATATACTAGAACAGAGGGTAAAATATTCATTGAAAGAGAATATATTTGAACTCTTGAAAGAATCTCACAAGAAAAACTCTGAGAAATATTGTAACAAAATTTCAGAACTATAAGATCAAGGAGAAAATACTACAACCTGTTAGAAAGAAACAATTCATTTATCAAGGAATCACTATCAGGATTACCCAGGATTTGGCTGCTTGTACAATAAAGGATCAGAGGGCCTGGAATACCATACCCTGTAGGGCAAAGGATCTTAAATTACAACCAAGAATCAACTACCCAGGTAACTGGAATTTGGGAATGAAATGGTTAACAATGTGGTTATCAAAACCCTCCCCACCCATTGGGTGTCCCCTGCTGTGGACTTGACTTCAAAAATGCCATCTTCAATGGTAAGGATGGAGATACCCAAAGTGCACCTCCTAGGTCAAAGATCAACACATTTCTCTCAGCAATACCTTTTTGGCTAAAGCCATAAGCAATAGTGGCAGCAGTTGGCTTATTGATGGTTCAGAGCACAATGAGACCAGAGACCACCCCCTCCCTCAGTCTGCTTTCCTTCTATCACCCCATCTCATTTTCTTCTACTGTTTCTGCCCTCCCTTATATGCAACCCCTCCCTTTTCTTTCCTCTTTCTTCTCTTAAGGAGAGAATAATCCCTCTAGGATAAGAGAAATTTCTATATCCAACTGAGTATGTATGTTATTCCCTCTCTGAGCCAAATCTCATGAAATTAAGCTTTAGACAACGCTCATCCCCTTCTTTTCTTTCCTTCTACTGTAATAGGCCTCTTAATGTGGCACATTTATCTCATTTTACCTTTCCTCTCCTCTTCTCACAGTACAATACTTTTTTTTAGCCCTTTTCTTTCTTTCTTTTTTTTAAAATATCATCATATTAAAATGAACACTGTCTGTATATACCTTTTCTAACTTCCCTCTCAAGAGTTATAAGTATCATCTTCCCATATAGGGATGTTAACAGTTTAACCTTTACATAATATGTTTTTCCTATTTTACTTTTTTATGCTTCTCTTGAACTTTGCATTCAAGATCAGATTTTCTGTTTAGCTTCGGTCTTTTCATTACAAATGGGTGGAAGGGTTCTACTCAGCACAGCAGCAGCCCTTCCTTTTCCACAGTAGTCAGCTGTGACCCCCAACTCCCCAGCAATCATGTCAAAGGGACCTGCACTTGGCACTGATCTTGGCACCACTTATTCCTATGTAGGAGACTTCCAGGTTGGGAAAGTAGAGAACATTAGTGATGACCAAGAAAGCAGGACCCCCTCAGCTGCATTGCTTTCACTGACACAGAATGATTAATTGGTGATGCTGCAAAGAATCCAGCTGCAGAATTCACCAACAGAGATTCTGATGCCAAATGTCTGATTAGGTGAAGATTTGATGATGCAGTTTTCAGTCAGACATGAAGCATTCGTCTCATAGTGGTGAATGACACAGACAGTTCCTTAGTCCCAATGGAGTTACAAATGGGAGACCAAAGGTTTATATCCTGAAGAAGTATCTTTTATGGTCTTAACCAAGATGAAAGAAATTGCTGAAGCTTATCTTAGGAGGACTGTAACAAATGCTGTGGTCACAGTACTGGCCTACTTCTACACTTCCCAATGTCAGACTACAAAATATGTTGTTTTCTTTCTCCTTTCCCCCTTTTTGATCTAATTTTTCTTCTGCGACATGATAATTGTGAAAATACAAATAGAAAAATTGCACATGTTTAACATATATTGGAATACTTGCCATCTAGGGGAGAAGCAGAAGGAAGGGAGAAAAAAAATTGGTGCACAAGGTTTTGGAAGGGTGAATGTTGAAAACTATCTATGCATATGTTTTGAAAATAAAAAGAAACTTTATTAAAAAATAACCAAAAAAGCTACATCTTGCTAAAAGGTACTATAGAAAATAAAGAAAAAACAATCCTAGACATATAAGCACCAAGTGGTACAATACCCGAATTCTTTTTTTTTTTTTTTTTAAATAGCTTTTTATTTACAAGATATATGCATAGGTAATTTTTCAGCATTGACAATTGCAAAATCTTGTGTTCCAACTTTCCTCCTCCTTCCCTCCCATCCCTTCCCCCAGATGTCAGGTTGACCAATAGATGTTAAATATGTTAAAGTATAAGTTAAATACAATATATGTATACATATCCAAACAGTTATTTTGTTGTACAAAAAGAATCAGACTTTAAAATAGTGTACAATTAGCCTGTGAAGGAAATAAAAAATGCAGGCGGACAAAAATAGAGGGATTAGGAATTCTATGTAGTGAAATTGGGGAGCCAAGATGGTGGAGAAGATACATGAGAATTTCTAAGCTCTCTCTTACTCTCAATACCAACTATTTAATTCAGCCTCAAAAATAGCATCGGACTTGTAAAAATCACGAAGATTAGAAACACAATAACTTACCAGCTGAAGAGAATCTGGAACTTCCTCAGAAAAGGTCTGTAATGAAAGGTGGGGGAAAAAAAGACTGGCAAAGACAGTGATAGATTAAAGGCTAGCTTACTGTGCTGTTTGGGCTGGGAAGCCTCTGGGGTTAGAAAATGTACCGAGACTGAGGATTCTGGCATAGGCTGATAGCTCCACTCTGCTTGCAAAGCAGCAGACTAGCAGAGAAATCAAGCCACTTAAAAAAACCCCACCAGAAACTGCCTATAGCTACCCCAAACCAGAAGTGAGACTGCACAGATCGTGGCATGCCTTCTGTTGTGCGGGGATTTTCTTTGGGGCAATTAAGAACCTGCAAGGCAGAGAGAGGGACACAGCCTGGGGTAGCCTCTAATCTCACAGTGGGGGCCTTGGCCCGAGAGTAGATCTTCCACAGCAGCGAAACTCCTGCATCAGTGACTGTGCTTCCTGGGGCAGAGATACTTCTGGTCTGTGTGCCGGGGCTATTTGCTGGTCAGCTGCTAATATCCAAGGCCCCACGGAGGGGCTTTGGCCTGGGGTTGTGACGCTTTCACTGTTCAGACTCTAGCCTTAGGGCAGTCGCTAGGCTACAAAGCAGGGGTCCTTCACTGGGCACACCTGCAGCCCGACTCTGAATCACTTCCAGTGGGATGGGGGGGGGGAACTCTCTCCCAGAGCACCCTCGTACCTTTCCAGTCTGTTCACAAGACAGCTCTGCCTTCCATATCTCTGTTCTGTAGAGGAAGCTGATAACCTGTTACCCAGAAAGCAGACCCCACAGGTTTTTAAAAATGAGTAAGAAGTTGAAGAGAACGATTGACAGCTTCTATATAGAAAAAGAATGGATTTCTAACCCTGAGGAGGCTAACAGCAGACAGTCTCTAGATAATACCCTGAAGGGGAATGTTACCTGGCCCCCATCACATAACTCTCTCCTGGAAAAGACTATTAAAGACCTGAAAAGAGAGTTAGAAGATAAATGGGCAAAGGAAAGAGAAGCTATGCTAGAGAGTAACAACATCCTGAAATTTGAATTGGAAAAGATAAAGAATTCACAGGAAATGAAGGGAAACAAAATTTGTGAATTGAAAAAGGTTAAAAAATCACAGTAAAGTAGGATTTCTGAATTGAAAAAGATAAAAAATTCCCAAGAAAGTAGGATTTATGAATTGGAAAAAGAAAATAACTCACTAAAAAAATTAGTGAAATGGAAAAAATTCCATAGAGGCAAAATAATTCATTTAAAAACTCAATTGGACATATACAGAAAGAACTAAAAAATGTGAATGAAGAAAATAACTCATTAAAAATCAGGACTGAATAGAAATGAATGATTCATTGAGACACCAAGAATCAATCAAGCAAAATCAAAAAAATGAAAAGTTGGAGAATAATGTCAAATATTTACTGGGAAAATCCATAGACCTGGAAAGTAGATCTAGGAGAGATAATCTGAGGATCATTGGAATTCCCGAAAATTATGATGTAAAAAAAGAGCCTAGATTCTATTTTACAGGAAATCATCAAATAGAACTGTCCAGAGAAAATAGAAACAGAAGGGAAAACAGGCATTGAAATAATTCATCGAACACTTTCTGAAAAAGACCCTAAAAAAAAAAAAACTCCACGGAATATTGTGGCTAAGCTGCAGAACTATCAGACTAAGGAAAAAATATTGCAAGCAGCCAGGAAAAAACAATTCAAATATTGAGGTGCCACAATAAGGGTCACTCAAGATCTGGCTGCATCCACATTAAAGGATCGAAAGGTGTGGAATCTGATATTCTGAAAGACAAAAGAACTTGGAATGCAGCAAAGAATAAATTACCCAGCTAAGTTTAGCATTTTCTTCCATGGAAGAAGATGGACATTTAATGAAATAGAGGAATTCCATTTGTTTCTAAGAAAAAAAAATAGATATAATCAAAAAATTTGATCTCCAACCAAAAGACTCAAGAGAAGCACAAAAAGGTAAAAGGAACTCTTGAGAACTGTATTTTTGTTGTGGATATACAGAAAGTCCACATGTATAATTTGATTATAGTGATATAACATAAAAAAAAGGGAAGTAGAAAGGGAAAGGGGATAGTATCAGAAATGGGAAAAGGGGAGATAAAAAGAGGGAAACTACATCCCAGGAAGATGCAAAGAAAATTTACCATATCTGAGGGAATTTAGAGAGGGGGAGGAACATTGTGTGAATCTTACTCTCATCAGAGTAGGCTCAAAGAGTTAATAATTGATATATTTGTTTTTCAGAGAATTCTCTCTCATCTCATTAAAAGGGGGAGAGGAAAAGGGAAAAGGAAAAGAGTAATAAGGGAAAGGTATAAGAAAGGGGAAGGGACTTAAAAGGAGGGGGGGAGGGCTACTAAAAAGGGAGGGCTGCATGACACAAGTGGGGCCCATAAGTTTAATACTGGGGAAGGGGTTCAAGGGCGACAAGGGGAAAAAAGCATAATCTGGGGATAATATGATGGCAGGAAATACAGAATTAGTCATTTTAACTGTAAATGTGAATGGGATGAACTCTCCCATTAAATGTAAGTGGATAGCAGACTGGATCAAAAGTCAGAACTCTACAATATGTTGCTTACAGGAAACACATTTAAAGCAGGGAGAAACTTACGGAGTAAAGGTAAAAGGTGGGAGCAGAATCTATTATGCTTCAAGAAGTCAAAAAAGCAGGGGTGGCCATCCTTATCTCAGAGTAAGCAAAATCAGATACTGATCTAATTAAAAGCGATAAGGAAGGAAACTATATCCTGCTAAAGGGTAGCATAGATAATGAAGCCATATCAATACAAAACATATATGCACCAAGTGGTATAGCATCTAACTTCCTAAAGGAGAAGTTAAGAGAGTTGCAAGAAGAAATAGACAGCAAAACTATAATAGTGGGAGATCTCAACCTTGCACTCTCAGAACTAGATAAATCAAATTAAGGAGAGAAATAAAACATTAGAAAAATTAGGCATGATAGATTTTTGGAGAAAACTGAATGGTGATAGAAAGGAGTATACTTTCTTCTCAGAAGTTCATGGAACCTATACAAATATTGACCATATATTAGGACATAAAGATCTCAAAATTAAATGCAGGAAGGCAGAAGTAGTAAATGCTTTCTTCTCAGATCACAATGCAATAAAAATTACATTTAACAAGAAGTTAGGGATAAATAGACCAAAAAGTAATTGGAAACTAAATAATCTCATCTTAAAGAATGATTGGGTGAAACAGCAAATTATAGAAACAATAATTTCACCCAAGATAATGACAATGATGAGACATCATACCAAAATCTGTGGGATGTAAAGTTCTGATTGTCTCTCAATTATAATCCTTCTCTGGGAGGAGGTCTCTTTTTTGTATAATCTTTTCCTCTGTGAGCAGATTTCTTGGGAGGCTTCTGGAGCCTCCAGCCAGAGTTAAGGTAGAATCTCGAATCCTCTTTTTCCTGAATCCTGGCTCTGAATCTCCTCAAGCTTCCCTGAAGTTCTCCTGGGAAATCTTGTTTTTATCCCAATCTAGACTCTTTCTCCAGACTCAATGTCCTGGGAGGCAGCCTTGGTGGCTCCTTATATCCTCCTAGAGAATGGGCTTGTGGGTATTCCAGGGGCTTGTGGGAACTCCTTACTGACCAATGGACAAGCTCCTTTAAAATATTCCTTCAAAGGTGTAAACTCCCTTAAAGGTTTGAACTAAAGGTGTAATTCTGAACTAGAGAATTGTTAAGTACCAACTTAGCACTTAGTAAGAACTTCACAGTGGGATGCAGCTAAAGTTGTAAGAAGGGGAAATTTTATATCTTTAGAGGCTTACTTGAATAAAATACAGAAAGAGAAGATCAATGAATTAGGACTACAACTTAAAAGGCTAGAAAAAGACCAAATTAAAAGCCCCCAACCAAATATTAAATTTGAAATTCTAAAATTAAAAGTAGAAATTGATAATATTGAAAGTAAAAAACTATTGAATTAATAAATAAAACCAAGAGTTGATTTTATGAAAAAGCCAATAAAATAGATTACCTTTGGTAAATCTGATCAGAAAAAGGAAAGAGAAAAATCAAATTGTTAGTCTTCAAAATGAAAAGGGGGATCTTTCCACCAATGAAGAGGTAATTAGAGCAATAAGGAGTTACTTTGCCCAACTTTATGCCAATAAATTTGATAACTTAGGTGAAATGGATGACTACCTCCAAAAATATAGGCTTCCCAGATTAACAGAAGAAGAAGTAAATTGCTTAAACAGTCCCATTTCATAAAAAGAAATACAAGAAGCTATTAATCAACTCCCCAAGAAAAAATCCCCAGGACCAGATGGATTTACATATGAATTCTACCAAACATTTAAAGAACAATTAGCCCCAATGTTATATAAACTATTTGAAAAAATAGGGGATGAAGGAGTCCTACCAAACTCCTTTTATGACACAGACATGGTACTGCTACCTAAAGCAGGTAGGTCGAAAACTGAGAAGGAAAACTATAGACTAATCTCCTTAATGAATATTGATACTAAAATCTTAAATAAAATATTAGCAAAAAGACTACAGAAAATCATCTCCAGGATAATACACTATGACCAAGTAGGATTTATACCAGGGATGCAGGGGTGGTTTAATATTAGGAAAACTATAAGTATAATTGACCATATTAATAATCAAATAAACAAAAACCATATGATCATCTCAAAAGATGCAGAAGAAGCATTTGATAAAATCCAACATCTATTCCTACTAAAAACACTTGAGAGTATAGGAATAAATGGACTATTCCTTAAAATAGTCAGGAGCATATTTTAAAACTGTCAGTGAGCATCATATGTAATGGGGATAAACTGAAACCTTTCCCATAAGATAAGGAGTGAAACAAGGTTGCCCACTATCACCATCACTATTCAATATTGTACTAGAAATGCTAGCCTCGGCAATAAGAGCCAAGAAAGAGATGAAAGGAATTAGAGTAGGTAATGAGGAAATCAAACTATCAGTCTTTGCAGATGATATGATGGTATACTTAGAGAACCCCAAAGACTCTGCTGAAAAGCCATTAGAAATAATTTACAACTTTAACAAAGTTGCAGGATACAAAATAAACCCACATAAATCCTCCGCATTTTTATACATTGCCAAAACAATCCAACAGCAAGAGATACAAACACAAATTCCATTCAAAACAACTGTTGAGAGTATAAAATATTTGAGAATCCATCTACCAAAGAAAAGTCAGGAATTATATGAGCAAAATTACAAAACACTTGCCACAAAAATAAAGTCAGATTTAAATAATTGGAAAGACATTAAGTGCTCTTGGATAGGGTAAGTGAATATAATCAAGATGACAATACTTCCTAAATTAATCTATTTATTTAGTTCTATACCAATCAGACTCCCAAGAAACTATTTTAATGACCTAGAAAAAATAACAACAAAATTCATATGGAAGAACAAAAGGTTGAGAATTTCAAGGGAATGTATGAAAAAAAAAACCAGATGAAGGTGGCCTAACTGTACCTGATCTAAAACTATATTATAAAGCAGCAGTCACCAAAACCATTTGGTATTGGCTAAGAAATAGACTAGTTGATCAGTGGAACACGATAGGTTCACAGGACAAGTAGTGTACAACTATAGCAATCTACTGACAAACCCAAAGATACCAACTTTTCAGATAAGAATTCATTATTTGTAAAAAACTGTTGGGAAAACTGGAAATTAGTATGGCAGAAACTAGATATGGACCCACACTTAACACCATATACCAAGATAAGATCAAAATGGGTCCATGATTTAGGCATAAAGAATGAGATCATAAATAGATTAGAGGAACATAGGATAGTTTACCTCTCAGACTTGTGGAGGAGGAAGGAATTTATGACCAAAGGAGAACTAGAGATCATTATTGATAACAAAATAGAAGATTTTGATTACATCAAATTAAAAAGCTTTTGTACAAACAAAAACTAATGCAAACAAGATTAGAAGGGAAGTAACAAATTGGGAAAATATTTTTATAGTTTTTTTAATTTTTTAAAATTAATTTTATAATTATAACATTTTTTGACAGTACATATGCACTGGTAATTTTTTACAACATTATCCCTTGTACTACCTTCTGTTCCGAATTTTCCCCTCCTTCTCTCTACCTCCTCCCCTAGATGGCAGACATTCCCATACGTATTAAATATGTTATACTATATACTAGATACCATATATATGTGCAGAACTGAATTTTGTAGTTGTTGTTGCTGTTGCAAAGGAAGAATTGGATTCAGAAGGTAAAAATAACCTGGGAAGAAAAACAAAAAATGCAAAGAGTTTATACTTAATTCCCAGAGTTCCTTCTCTGGGTGTAGTTGATTCGGTCCAGCATTGATCAATCGGAACTGGATTAGATCTTCTCTATGTTGAAGATATCCACTTCCATCAGAATACATCTTCATATAGTATAGTTGTTGAAGTGTATAATGACCCTCTAGTTCTGCTCATTTCACTCAGCATCAGTTGATGTAAGTCTCTCCAAGCCTCTCTGTATTCATCCTGCTGGTCATTTCTTACAGAACAATAATATTCTATAACATTCATATACCATAATTTACCCAACCATTCTCCAATTGATTGGCATCCATTCATTTTCCAGTTTCTAGCCACTACAGAAAGGGCTGCTACAAACATTTTGGCACATACAGGTCCCTTTCCCTTCTTTAGTATTTCCTTGGGATATAAACCCAGTAGCAGTACTGCTGGATCAAAAGGTAGGCACAGATTGATAACTTTTTGGGCATAATTCCAGATTGCTCTCCAAAATGGTTGGATTCTTTCACAACTCCACCAACAATGCATCAGTGTCCCAGTTTACCACAGCCCCTCCAACATTCATCATTACCTTTTCCTGTCATCTTAGCCAATCTGACATGTGTGTAGCGGTATCTCAGAGTTGTCTTAATTTGCATTTCTCTGATCAATAGTGATTTAGAACACTATTTCATATGAGTGGAAATAGTTTCAATTTCATTAACTGAAAATTACCTGTTCATATCCTTTGACCATTTATCAATTGGAGAATGGCTTGATTTCTTATAAATTAGAGTCAATTCTCTGTATATTTTCAAGATGAGGCCTTTATCTGAACCTTTAACTGTAAAAATGTTTTCCCAATTTGCTATCCCCATCACATATGATGTTTACTGATGGTTTTAAATATATGCTCCTGATTATTTTAAGGAATAGTCCATTTTTTCCTATACTCTCAAGTGTTTTTAGTAGGAATGGATGTTGGATTTTATCAAATGCATTTTCTGCATCTATTGAGATGATCATATGGTTTTGGTTAATTTGGTTATTGATATAGTAGATTATGCTAATAGTTTTCCTAATATTGAACCAGCCCTGCATTCGTTGCATAAATCCCACTTGGTCATAGTGTATTATCCTGGGGATGATTTTCTGTAGTCTTTTTGCTAATATTTTATTTAAGATTTTAGCATCAATATTCATTAAGGAGATTGGTCTATAATTTTCTTTCTCTCTTTTCAACCTACCTGCTTTAGGTATCAGTACCATGTCTATGTCATAAAAGGAATTTGGTAGGACTCCTTCAATCCATATTTTTTCAAATAGTTTATATACCATTGGAGTCAATTGTTCTTTAAATGTTTGGTAGAATTCACATGCAAATCTATACGGTCCTGGGGATTTTTTCCTAGGAAGTTGGTTTATAGCTTGTTTTATTTCTTTTTCTGAAATGGGACTATTTAGACTATTTACTTCTTTCTCTGTTAATCTGGGCAAGCTATATTTTTGAAGGTATTCTTCCATTTCATTTAAATTATTGAATTTATTGGCATAAAGTTGGGCAAAGTAATTACTTATTATTGTTCTATTTTCCTCTTCATTAATGGTGAGTTCTCCCTTTTCATTTTTAAGACTAACAATTTCCTTTTCCTCTCTTTTTTTAATCAGATTTACTAAGGGTTTGTCTATTTTGTTGGTTTTTTCATAGAACCAACTCTTAGTTTTATTAATTAATTCAAGAGTTTTTTACTTTTAATTTTATTAATCTCTCCTTTTAATTTTAGAATTACAAGTTTTGTGTTTGTCTGGGGGTTTTTAATTTGTTCCTTTTCTAGCATTTTTAGTTGTAAGCCCAATTCATTGATTTTCTCTTTCTCTATTTTTTGCAAGTAGGCTTGTAGAGATATAAAGCTTCCCCTTATTACTGCTTTGGCTGTATCCCACACATTTTGGTATGATGCCTCAGTATTGTCATTTTCTTGGGTGAAGTTATTATGTCTATGATTTGCTGTTTCACCCAATCATTCTTTAGTATGAGATTATTTAATTTCCAATTATTTTTTGGTCTATTTTTCCCTGGCTTTTTATTGAATGTAATTTTAATTGCATTGTGGTCTGAAAAGGATGCATTTACTATTTCTGCTTTACTGCATTTGATTTTCAGGTTTTAAGTCCTGATATATGGTCAATTTTTGTATAGGTTCCATGTACTACTGAGAAGAAAGTATACTCCTTTCTGCCTCCATTTAGCTTTCTCTATCATATCAAACTTTTCTAGTATTCTATTTATCTCCTTGACTTCTTTCTTATTTATTTATCTTTTATTATCTTTATTTATTCTGTATGTATCACCCTGTCTCAGGTGTGTTTCCTGTAAACAACATATTGTAGGATTCTGGCTTTTAATCCAGTCTGCTAAGTCCTTCCTCTTTATGGGCAAGTTTACCCCCTTATATTTAATGGCTAATTCTATATTGCTTGCCATCCTGTTAACCCCTGTTTATGCTTTTCTCCTTTCCTTCCCCCTTATCCCCCTCCCCAGTATTAAACTTGTGAGCACCACTTGCTTCTCACAACCCTCCCTTTTTAGAATCCCTCCCCCACCTTAAAGTTCCTCCCCCTATTTTATCCCTTTTCCTCACAATTTCTGCATTCCCTTCACCTTAGCTTACTTCTTCCCTTTTCACTTTTTCCCTCCCACTTTTCAATGAAGTGGAAGGAGTTTCACCATAAATCCAATAAGTCTATTGGTATACACAATGTTCATTCCCCTCCTTTCTTACTCTCAGATACAATAGGTTATCTTTGCCTCTTCATGAGCTGTAGTACCACCACTTTACCTTTTTTTATGATACAATTTCCTTTCCACCTCTAGTTTCTAGGACAAATTATACAGGTGTTCTTTACATATCTTTATGGCAGAAATATAGTTCTCAAGATTTCTTTTTACCTTTTTAGAAATCTCTTGAGTTCTGTATTTGAAGATCAAACTTTTTGTGTAGATCTGGTTTTTTCATCAAGAATAGATGGAATTCACTTATTTTGTTAAATGTCCATCTTCTTCCCTGGAAAAAGATGCTCATTTTTGCTGGGTAAGTTATTCTTGGCTGCATACCAAGTTCTTTAGCCTTTTGGAATATTATATTACAAGCCCTTCGCTCCTTTAAGGTGGATGTTGCTAGATCCTGGGTTATCCTTATTGTGGCTCTTCCATATCTGAATTGATTTTTTATAGCAGCTTCCAATATTTTTTCCTTCATCTGATGGTTCTTGAACTTGGCCACTATATTTCTTGGTGCTTTGATTTTAGGGTCCCTTTCAGTAGGTGATTGATGAATTTTTTTCAATGTCTATTTTACCCTCTGTTTCTACAACATCTGGGCAGTTCTCTTTGATAATTTCCTGGAAAATAGTGTCCAGGCTCTTTTTTTCCTCATACTTTTCAGGGAGTCCAATTTTTCTCAAATTGTCTCTCCTGCACCTATTTTCCAGGTCTGTTGTCTTCCCAATAAAGTATTTGACATTCTTTTCCATTGTTTCATTTTTCTGGTTTTGTTTGATTACTTCTTGGTTTCTCCTTGAGTCATTCAATTCTACTTGTTTGATTCTGATTTTCAATGATGTATTTTCTTCACTCACTTTTTTATATCTTTTTCTAATTGTCCAATTAAGTTTTTAAGTGAGTTTTTTTCTTCTATGGATTTTTTTCCATTTCATCCATTTTATTTTTTAGAGAGCTGTTTTCTTTTTCCACCTCACTAATTTTATTTCTCAATGATTTGATTTCTTTATCTACTCTTGTCTTTAAATGCATGGGATGACTTCTCCAGACTCTCTTGCCAAGCTTCCATTTCATTTTCCAATTTCTCTTCTAGCTCTCTTGTGAGAGCCTTTTTGATTTCTTCTATGAGAGTTTTGTGTATTGTGGAGCAGATCTTATTCCCCCTTAGGGGATTCCTCTGGAGACAGTCTGTTTTTATTCTCCTCAGTATTTGAAGTCTGCTCTCTATCCATATAGAAGCTGTCAATGGTTAGAGTCCTTTTAAATTTTTTGTTCATTTTGTTAGAGCAGAATGAAAGAAAACAAACTGACAAGAGAAACAATTGGTCTGTTTCTGGGGGGGGGGGAATGGGGCTGGATGGTGTTCCCGGGCTTTCTCTACAGACTGTGGGAGACAGCAGCAAGGCACTAACAGGATAGCAATGGCTGCGCTGAGTCTGCACTGAGTCTGTGCTCTGAGGCTCTAAGAATGTGCTGAGTCACTCCGGGTGGGAGTGGGGGTAGCCAGGTCCGGAGAGACACTAGCTTTATGAGGTTTTATTCTTTACCTCCAATGTTTACACCTTCTCTGTTGATCCTGGCTTGCTGCCAAGATGGAATATCCACACTGGGGTAAAGGTTGTTCCACAGAAATGGCAGAGACTGTACCCCTCCCCCCTTTGGTCTGATTAGTGTGAGCTTTCTGCCTCACTCTCGCTGCTTGCCCTCAGTCTGAGTCTGATCTGTTTGCCCCCTCTCCCAAGCAAAAACAGACCTTTTCTGGCAAATTTCAAGGATGTCTTCTGTTGGTAATTATTTGTGGGTTTTTTTTTTTTTCCGGTCAAGCATTAATTCCGAGGCTTGTCATGAAATGAATCCTGAGAGAAAACGTGGAGCTCAAGCAGCTGTGTGCCTCCTCTCTGCCATCTTGGCCAGAAGTCCCATATTTTTACAGTTAAAGGTTCTGATAAAGGCTTCATTTACAAAATATATAGAGAACTGACTCTAATTTATAAGAAATCAAACCATTCTCCAATTGATAAATGATTAAAGTATATGAACAGACAATTTTCAGATGATGAAATTGAAACTATATCCACTCATATGAAAGAGTGTTCCAAATCACTACTGATTAGAGAAATGAACAACTCTGAGATACCACTACACACCTGTCAGATTGGCTAAGATGACAGGAAAAGATAATGATGAATGTTGGAGGGGATGTGGGAAAACTGGGACACTGATGCATTGTTGGTGGAGTTGTGAAAGAATCCAGCCATTCTGGAGAGCAATTTGGAACTATGTCCAAAAAGTTATCAAACTGTGCATACCCTTTGATCCAGCAGTGATACTACTGGGCTTATATCCCAAGAAATACTAAAGAAGGGAAAAGGACCTGTATGTGCCAAAATGTTTGTGGCAGCTCTTTTTGTAGTGGCCAGAAACTGGAAAATGAATGGATGCCAATCAATTGGAGAATGGTTGGGTAAATTATGGTATATGAATGTTATGGAATATTATTATCCTTTAAGAAATGACCAGCAAGATGAATACAGAGAAGTTTGGAGAGACTTACATGAACTGATGCTGAGTGAAATGAGCAGAACCAGGAGATCACTATATACTTCAACAACGATAGCGTGTGAAGATATATTCTGATGGAAGTGGATATCTTCAATATAGAGAAGATCTAATTTAGTTCCAGTTGATCAATGATGGACAGAAACAGCTACACTCAGAGAAGGAACACTGGGAATTGAGTGTAAACTGTTTGCACTACTGTCTTTCTACCCAGGTTACTTATACCTTCAGAATCAAATTCTTGTCATGCAACAAGAAATTTGGTTTTACACACATATGTTGTATCTAGGATATACTGTAACACATTTAATATTATGGGATTGCCTGTCACCTAGGGGAGGGAGGGGAAAATTTGGAAAAGTGAATACAAGGGATAATGTTGTAAAAAAAATTACTCATACACATGTACTGTCAAAATAAACAAACAAACAAACAAACAAATAAATAAAATAAATTCATGATGCCCAGAATGAAAAAATAAAATAAAATAAAATTTTAAAATTGAAATTTAAAAAAAAGGCATTCTATGTAATGGTTCATAGCTCTTTCACTGGGTGTAGCTGGTTTAGTTCATTACTGCTCTATTGGAACTGATTTGGTTCATTTCATTTTTGAAGAGGGCCACATCCATCAGAATATATCTTCATACAGTATTGTTGTTGAAGTATATAATGGTCTTTTGGTCCTGCTCATTTCACTCAGCATCAGTTCATGTAAGTCTCTCCAGGCCTTTCTGAAATCATCCTGCTGGTCATTTCTTACAGAACAATAATATTCCATAATATTCATATACTACAATTTATTCAGCCATTCTCCAATTGATGGGCATCCACTCAGTTTCCAGTTTCTGGCCACTACAAAGAGGGTTTCCACAAACATTCTTGCACATACAGGTCCCTTTCCCTTCTTTAAAATCTCTTTGAGATATAAGCTCAGTAGTAATGCTGATGGATCAAAGGGTATGAACAGTTTGATAACTTTTTGAGTATAGTTCCAAATTGCTCTCTAGAATGGCTGGATGTATTTACAATTCCACCAACAATGTATTAGATAGCACCCGAATTCTTAAAAAAGTCAGTTATAGAAAGAAATAGATAGCAAAACTATATTAGTGGGGAAACTCAACTTCCACTCTCAGAATTTAATAAATCTAACCACAAAATTAACAAGAAATTAGTTAAGAAGATAAATAGAATCTTAGAAAACATAGACATGATAGACTTCTGGAAAAAAACTGAATAAGAATAGCAAAGAATACATCTTTCTCTCAGCAGTACATGGAACCTACATAAAAACTGACTATATATAAGGACATAAAAATCTCACAATCAAATGCCAAAAGGCAGAAATGGTAAATGCATCTTTTTCAGATCATGACACAATAAAAATTAAAGGGCTATGGAAAAACAGACCAAAAATTCATGGGAAACTAAATAACCAGTCCTTAAGAATGAGTGAATCAAACAACAAATTATAAAAACAATTGATAATTTCATCCAAGAGAAAGACAATATTAAGAAAACATAACAAAACTTAAGGGGTACAGCCAAAACAGCTCTTAAGTGAAATTAAGAGAGAGAGAGAGAGAGAGAGAGAGAGAGAGAGAGAGAGAGAGAGAGAGAGAGAACGAGAACCAGTGAATTGGGTATGCAACCAAAAAAAGCTAGAAAAAGAACAAATTGAAAACTCTCAATTAAATGCCAAATTAGAAATCTCAAAAGAGAGATTAATAAAATTGAAAGTAAGAAAACTATTGAACTAATAAACAAAACTAAGAGTTGGTTTTATGAAAAAAACTCTTTGATTAATTTGGTTAGAAAAAGGAAAGAAGAAAACCAAATCACCATGAACTTATCACCAGGGAAGAAAAAAATTAAAGCAATAATTAGGAGCTATTAGCCCAATTATATGTCAGTAAAACTGGTAATAATGAGGACAAACACTTACAAAAATACTGATTGCCCAGATTAACAGATGAGAAAACTATTTAAGTATTTTAAGTATTATTAAGTATTTTAACTTAAAGTCCCATTTTAGAAAAAGAAATTGAACATGCCATTAATGAATATCATGCAAAAAAGAAATTGAAAAACTATTAATCAGCTCCCTAAGAAAAAATCCCCAGGGTCAAATAGATTTTCAAGTGAACTCTACCAAACATTTAAAGAACAATTAATTCTAATACTATATTAACTATCTGGAAAAATAGGGGAAGAAGGCATTCTACAACAAATTCTTTTTATGATACAGACATGGCACTGATACCTAAACTAGGAAGGGCCAAAACATAGAAAATTACAGACCAATTTCCCTAATGAATATTGATGCAAAAAATTTTAAAAAATTATTAGAAAAGAGATTACAGCAACTTAACACCAGGATAATACACCAGGACAAAGTAGGATTTAGATCAGAAAAGCAAGGATGATTCAAGATGAGGAAAACTATCAGCACAATTGATCATAGCAATAACCAGACTAATACACATTATATGATTATCTCAATAGAAGCAGAAAAAATACTTGACAAAATATAACCCAGTTCTATTAAAAACAATAGAAAGCATAAGAATAAAGTTTTCCTTAAAATGATAAGAACCATTAGGAAACATTATATGTTAAAGGGATAAGCTAGAAGCATTTCCAATAAGATCAGGGTTGAAACAAGGCTGTCCATTATCACTACAATTATTCAATATTGTTCTAAGAATGTTAGCTGTAGCAACATTTTCTTATAGCAACAAGAAAAGAAAAAGAAATTGAAGGAATTAAGAGAAGGTAATGAGGAAACAAAACTATCATCATTCTTTGCAAATGACATGATGATATATTTACAGAATCCTAGAGACAACTAAAAAACTACTAGAAACAATTAATTTTAGCAAAGTTGCAAGATATAAAATAAATTATCAGCATTTCTATATATTATCAAAAAAGTCCAGCAGCAAGAGATAGATAAATCTCATTTAAAATAATTATAGATGATATAAAGTATTGGGAGCCAAGGCAAAACCAGAAAAAAATTACAAAACACTTTTCACACAAAGTTAAATCTAAACAATTGGAAGAATGTCAAGTGCTCATGGCTAGGCTGAGCTAATATAATAAAAATGACAATTCTACCTAAATTAATCTACTTATTCTGTACCATCTCAATCAAACTGCCAAGAAATTATTTCATAGAGTGTTATGGGCCAGAACTTTTGTACTTAAAACAAGGATTCTTACAAGGTATTAACTAAATGGAATTAATAAAACAATGATTATCTAGTTTAGCACAGTGATTCCCTATTTCAGTACATGTACTTAGAACTGAATATAGTTCTATAAGATTCACATCTACAATGATGTAATTATAATAGAGTATGTAACAGCCAGCAGGGACTGAGAGACAGATTCATTCACTCCATCTCACACCACAGTGGTGGCAAGCCTCTCCTCTTCTTTCTGCCTCCAATTTATCTCATTCCTAGTCTGCGACACCTGTGTCAGCAAAGGCTGCCTTGCAGCTCCTTCAGATATTATGATTCACAGCTATGGAGGCTCTGAGTGGGGGAGAGGGGGAAATTGACCTGTCCCTTAAGAATAGAGCTAGAAAAAATAATAACAAAATCCATCTGGAAGAACAAAAGTTTAAGAATTTTAAGGGAATTAATGAAAAAAATTCAAAGTGTTACAGGCCAGAACTCTGAACTTGAAACAAATTATTCTTACAAAGTACTAAGTCAGTGGAATTGATAGAGACAATAGTTATTTAATTTAGCATTGTTCAGTATGATTAATTTAATCCTACAAGGAGATTTTATGGGCCAGAACTTGAAACAAGATACTAAATGGAATTGAGGAGACAATGGTTATCTAGTTTATCATTGGTTTAATCTTACAACAAATAATGGTTTCCTAGTGAAATAATGATTGGTTTGTACTCAGTGTATAGCATATAAGCTAGAAGCTCTCAGGGCCAGAAAGGACTAGTGCACTAGAAGCTCTTGGAGGCTGACACAGATTCATTCCATCTTCCACCTTTGTTGTGCCTGGAGGCTCAAGCACAAACCCTTGGAATCTGGGGAGATTCAGAAGCCAGAGAAGGAGGCAGGAGCTCAAACTGTCGGAACCAAGGAGAGAGATAAGCCTCTAAGAAAGCTAACCAGACCCCAAGAAAGGAGACAAGCCTTGGAAAGAGACAATAAAGGATTTGGACTTTAACTCCTGGCTGTACTTGTGGTGATTACTGAACTGAAACCAAGGCTGCTCCCAGAAACCCTAAGAAAACCTCAACAAAGAACATTACATTTTAGAGAGAACACTACAGCAAAGGAAGGTGGCATACCTATACCAGAATTATAAAGTAACTATTATTAAAACCATATAGTATTGGTTAAGAAATAGAATAATGGATCAATACAATAGATTAAGTACAAAAGACACAATAGTCAATGACTATAGTAATCTAGTATTTGATAAATCCCAGAACTCCAGTTTCTATAATAAGAACTCACTATTTGACAAAAATTGCTAGGAAAACTGGAAAATAATATGACAGAAAACAGGCACTGACAAGACAAAGTTGAAATGGGTTCATGATTTAGACATAAAGAGTGATAGTATAAGCAAATTAGGAGAACAAAGGATAGTCTGCCTCTCAGATCTGTAAAGAAGAAACGCCTTTATGGTAAAAGAAGAACTAGAGAACATTATTAAAAGTACATAATTTTGATATATTGAATTAAAAAGATTTTGCACAAAGAAAACAAATGCAACCAAAATTAGAAGGGAAGCAAAAAGCAGGGAAACAATGTTTACAGTCAGTGCTTTTGATGAAGGCCTCAATATTAAAATATATAGAGAACAGAATTAAATTTATTTATTTCCCAATTGATAAATGATCAAAGGATATGAACATATAATTTTCAGACAAAGAAATTTAAAGCTATTTCTAGTCATATAAAAATGTACTAAATCACTACTGATTAGAGAAATATAAATT